>NC_068401.1:14022606-14275106 GCF_023724105.1 Carassius gibelio | reverse complement strand
GATGCTGGGGATTGAACCCAGGACCTCATACATGCGAAGCATGCGCTCTACCACTGAGCTACATCCCCACTTTTTGAGCAGTATTGCTGCTTCTTTGTTCAACAAACACTAAAAATCCAGTAGTGAAACACTAGAGCAAAGAAGCAAAATTATTTTGCTTAAACACAGCAAACAGTGCTTGGAGATGCTGGGGATTGAACCCAGGACCTCACACATGCAAAGCATGTGCTCTAACACTGAGCTACATCCCCATATTTTGAGCAGCATTGCTGCTTCTTTGTTCAACAAACACTAACAATCCAGTAGTGTAACACTAGAGCAAAGAAGCAAAATTATTTTGCTTAAACTCAGCAAACAGTGCTTGGGGATGCTGGGCAAATACATGCAAAAGAGGCAATCTACCTCTGAGCTACATCCCCATTTAACATAGAACTTTGCTGCTTCTTTCTTTTACAAACACTATCAATCTAGTCATGTAAGAATTTAGGGGAAAGAAGCAACATATTTTTTCTTAATCTCACATGAAAATCACTAAACATTGCTTGGAGATGCTGGGGATTGGACCCAGGACCTCACACATGCTAAGCATGCGCTCTACCACTGAGCTACATCCCCCATGTTATGAGCAGCATTGCTGCTTCTTTGTTCAACAAACACTAACAATCCAGTAGTGTAACACTAGAGCAAAGAAGCTAAACTATTTTGCTTAAACTCAGCAAACAGTGTTTGGAGATGCTGGGGATTGAACCCAGGACCTCATACATGCAAAGCATGCGCTCTACCACTGAGCTACATCCCCACATTTCAGTCAGCCCTGCTGCTTCTTTGTGTAACAAACAGTAACAATCCAGTCGTGTAACAATTCAGAGAAAAGAAGCCACAATAACAATCCAGTAGTGTAACAATAGAGCAAAGAAGCAAAATTATTTTGCTTAAACTCAGCAAACAGTGCTTGGAGATGCTGGGCAAATACATGCAAAAGATGCAATCTACCACTGAGCTACATCTCCATTTAACACTAAGCTACATTCCCATGTCTTGAGCAGCATTGCTGCTTCTTTGTTCAACAAACACTGACAATCCAGTAGTGTAACACTAGAGAAAAGATTCAAAATAATTTTGCTTAAACTCAGCAAACAGTGCTTGGGGATGCTGGGCATATACATGCAAAAGAGGCAATCTACCTCTGAGCTACATCCCCATTTAACATAGAACTTCTCTGCTTCTTTCTTTTACAAACACTATCAATCTAGTCATGTAAGAATTTAGGGGAAAGAAGCAACATATTTTTTCTTAATCTCACATGAAAGTCATTAAACATCGATTGGAGATGCTGGGGATTGAACCCAGGACCTCATACATGTGAAGCATGCGCTCTAACACTGAGCTACATCCCCATATTTTGAGCAGCATTGCTGCTTCTTTGTTCAACAAACACTAACAATCCAGTAGTGTAACACTAGAGCAAAGAAGCAAAATTATTTTGCTTAAACTCAGCAAACAGTGCTTGGGGATGCTGGGCAAATACATGCAAAAGAGGCAATCTACCTCTGAGCTACATCCCCATTTAACATAGAACTTTGCTGCTTCTTTCTTTTACAAACACTATCAATCTAGTCATGTAAGAATTTAGAGGAAAGAAGCAACATATTTTTTCTTAATCTCACATGAAAGTCATTAAACATTGCTTGGAGATGCTGGGGATTGGACCCAGGACCTCATACATGCTAAGCATGCGCTCTACCACTGAGCTACATCCCCATGTTATGAGCAGCATTGCTGCTTCTTTGTTCAACAAACACTAACAATCCAGTAGTGTAACACTAGAGCAAAGAAGCTAAACTATTTTGCTTAAACACAGCAAACAGTGCTTGGAGATGCTGGGTATTGAACCCAGGACCTCATACATGCAAAGCATGCGCTCTACCACTGAGCTACATCCCCACATTTCAATCAGCCCTGCTGCTTCTTTGTGTAACAAACAGTAACAATCGAGTCGTGTAACACTTCAGAGAAAAGAAGCCACTTTTCTCTTTCTTAATCTCACATGAAAGTCATTCAACAGTGCTTGGAGATGCTGGGGATTGAACCCAGGACCTCATACATGCAAAGCATGCGCTCTACCACTGAGCTACATCCCCACATTTCCATCCTCCCTGCTGCTTCTTTGTGTAACAAACAGTAACAATCGAGTCGTGTAACACTTCAGAGAAAAGAAGCCACTTTTCTCTTTCTTAATCTCACATTAAAGTAATTCAAAAGTGCTTGGAGCTACATCCACTGAGCTACATCCCCACTTTTTAAGCAGCATTGCTGCTTCTTTGTTCAACAAACACTAACAATCCAGTAGTGAAACACTAGAGCAAAGAAGCAAAATTATTTTGCTTAAACTCAGCAAACAGTGTTTGGAGATGCTGGGGATTGAACCCAGGACCTCATACATGCAAAGCATGCGCTCTACCACTGAGCTACATCCCCACATTTCGATCATCCCTGCTGCTTCTTTGTGTAACAAACAGTAACAATCGAGTCGTGTAACACTTCAGAGAAAAGAATCCACTTTTCTCTTTCTTAATCTCACATGAAAGTTTTTAAACAGAGTTTGGAGATGCTGGGGATTGAACCCAGGACCTCATACATGCGAAGCATGCGCTCTACCACTGAGCTACATCCCCACTTTTTGAGTAGTATTGCTGCTTCTTTGTTCAACAAACACTAAAAATCCAGTAGTGAAACACTAGAGCAAAGAAGCAAAATTATTTTGCTTAAACTCAGCAAACAGTGCTTGGAGATGCTGGGGATTGAACCCAGGACCTCACACATGCAAAGCATGTGCTCTAACACTGAGCTACATCCCCATATTTTGAGCAGCATTGCTGCTTCTTTGTTCAACAAACACTAACAATCCAGTAGTGTAACACTAGAGCAAAGAAGCAAAACTATTTTGCTTAAACTCAGCAAACAGTGCTTGGGGATGCTGGGCAAATACATGCAAAAGAGGCAATCTACCTCTGAGCTACATCCCCATTTAACATAGAACTTTGCTGCTTCTTTCTTTTACAAACACTATCAATCTAGTCATGTAAGAATTTAGGGGAAAGAAGCAACATATTTTTTCTTAATCTCACATGAAAGTCATTAAACATTGCTTGGAGATGCTGGGGATTGGACCCAGGACCTCATACATGCTAAGCATGTGCTCTAACACTGAGCTACATCCCCATGTTATGAGCAGCATTGCTGCTTCTTTGTTCAACAAACACTAACAATCCAGTAGTGTAACACTAGAGCAAAGAAGCAAAATTATTTTGCTTAAACTCAGCAAACAGTGCTTGGAGATGCTAGGGATTGAAACCAGGACCTCATACATGCAAAGCATGCGCTCTACCACTGAGCTACATCCCCACATTTCAATCAGCCCTGCTGCTTCTTTGTGTAACAAACAGTAACAATCGAGTCGTGTAACACTTCATAGAGAAGAAGCCACTTTTCTCTTTCTTAATCTCACATGAAAGGCATTAAACAGTGCTTGGAGATGCTGGGGATTGAACCCAGGACCTCATACATGCAAAGCATGCGCTCTACCACTGAGCTACATCCCCACATTTCAGTCAGCCCTGCTGCTCCTTTGTGTAACAAACAGTAACAATCCAGTCGTGTAACAATTCAGAGAAAAGAAGCCACTTTTCTCTTTCTTAATCTCACATGAAAGTCATTAAACAGTGCTCGGAGATGCTGGGGATTGAACCCAGGACCTCATACAAGCAAAGCATGTGCTCTACCACTGAGCTACATCCCCACATTTCAATCAGCCCTGCTGCTTCTTTGTTCAACAAACAATAACAATCCAGTAGTGTAACAATAGAGACAAGAAGCAAAATTATTTTGCTTAAACTCAGCAAACAGTGCTTGGAGATGCTGGGCAAATACATGCAAAAGAGGCAATGTACCTCTGAGCTACATCCCCATTTAACATAGAACTTCTCTGCTTCTTTCTTTTACAAACAATATCAATCTAGTCATGTAAGAATTTAGGGGAAAGAAGCAACATATTTTTTCTTAATCTCACATGAAAGTCATTAAACATTGATTGGAGATGCTAGGGATTGAACCCAGGACCTCACACATTCAAAGCATGTGCTCTAACACTGAGCAACATCCCCATATTTTGAGCAGCATTGCTGCTTCTTTGTTCAACAAACACTAACAATCCCAGTAGTGTAACACTAGAGCAAAGAAGCAAAATTATTTTGCTTAAACTCAGCAAACAGTGCTTGGAGATGCTGGGTATTGAACCCAGGACCTCATACATGCAAAGCATGCGCTCTACCACTGAGCTACATCCCCACATTTCAATCAGCCCTGCTGCTTCTTTGTGTAACAAGCAGTAACAACCGAGTCGCGTAACACTTCAGAGAAAAGAAGCCACTTTTCTCTTTCTTAATCTAACATGAAAGTCATTCAACAATGCTTGGAGATGCTGGGGATTGAACCCAGGACCTCATACATGCAATGCATGCGCTCTACCACTGAGCTACATCCCCACGTTTTGAGCAGCTTTGCTGCTTCTTTCTTCAACAAACACTAACAATCCAGTAGTGTAACACTAGAGCAAAGAAGCAAATTTAAATTTGCTTTTTACTCAGCAAACAGTGTTTGGAGATGCTGGGGATTGAACCCAGGACCTCATACATGCAAGGCATGCGCTCTACCACTGAGCTACATACCCACATTTCAATTAGCCCTGCTGCTTCTTTGTGTAACAAACAGTAACAATCCAGTCGTGTAACACTTCAGAGAAAAGAAGCCACTTTTCTCTTTCTTAATCTCACATGAAAGTCATTAAACAGTGCTTGGAGATGCTGGGGATTGAACCCAGGACCTCACACATGCAAAGCATGTGCTCTAACACTGAGCTACATCCCCATGTTATGAGCAGCATTGCTGCTTCTTTGTTCAACAAACACTAACAATCCAGTAGTGTAACACTAGAGCAAAGAAGCTAAACTATTTTGCTTAAACTCAGCAAACAGTGCTTGGATATGCTGGGTATTGAACTCAGGACCTCATACATGCAAAGCATGCGCTCTACCACTGAGCTACATCCCCACGTTTTGAGCAGCTTTGCTGCTCCTTTGTTCAACAAACACTAACAATCCAGTAGTGTAACACTAGAGCAAAGAAGCAAATTAAAATTTGCTTTTTACTCAGCAAACAGTGTTTGGAGATGCTGGGGATTGAACCCAGGACCTCATACATGCAAAGCATGCGCTCTACCACTGAGCTACATCCCCACATTTCAACCATCCCTGCTGCTTCTTTGTGTAACAAACAGTAACAATCTAGTTGTGTAACACTTCAGAGAAAAGAAGCCACTTTTCTCTTTCTTAATCTCACATGAAAGTCATTAAACAGTGCTTGGAGATGCTGGGGATTGAACCCAGGATCTCATACATGCGAAGCATGCGCTCTACCACTGAGCTACATCCCCACTTTTTGAGCAGCATTGCTGCTTCTTTGTTCAACAAACACTAACAATCCAGTAGGGTAACACTAGAGCAAAGAAGCTAAACTATTTTGCTTAAACTCAGCAAACAGTGCTTGGAGATGCTGGGTATTGAACCCAGGACCTCATACATGCAAAGCATGCGCTCTACCACTGAGCTACATCCCCACATTTCAATCAGCCCTGCTGCTTTTTTGTGTAACAAACAGTAACAATCGAGTCGTGTAACACTTCAGAGAAAAGAAACCACTTTTCTTTTTCTTAATCTCACATGAAAGTCATTAAACAGTGCTTGGAGATGCTGGGGAATGAACCCAGGACCTCTTACATGCGAAGCATGCGCTCTACCACTGAGCTACATCCCCACATTTCAATCAGCCCTGCTGCTCCTTTGTGTAACAAACAATAACAATCCAGTCGTGTAACAATTCAGAGAAAAGAAGCCACTTTTCTCTTTCTTAATCTCACTTGAAAGTCATTCAACAGTGCTTGGAGATGCTGGGGATTGAACCCAGCACCTCATACATGCAAAGCATGCGCTCTACCACTGAGCTACATCCCCTCTTTTTGAGCAGCATTGCTGCTTCTTTGTTCAACAAACACTAACAATCCAGTAGTGAAACACTAGAGCAAAGAAGCAAAATTATTTTGCTTAAACTCAGCAAACAGTGCTTGGAGATGCTAGGGATTGAACCCAGGACCTCACACATGCAAAGCATGTGCTCTAACACTGAGCTACATCCCCATATTTTGAGCAGCATTGCTGCTTCTTTGTTCAACAAACACTAACAATCCAGTAGTTAACAATAGAGCAAAGAAGCAAAATTATTTTGCTTAAACTCAGCAAACAGTGCTTGGAGATGCTGGGCAAATACATGCAAAAGATGCAATCTACCACTGAGCTACAACCCCATTTAACACTGAGCTACATTCCCATAACTTGAGCAGCATTGCTGCTTCTTTGTTCAACAAACACTAACAATCCAGTAGTGTAACACTAGAGAAAAGATTCAAAATTATTTTGCTTAAACTCAGCAAACAGTGCTTGGAAATGCTGGGCAAATACATGCAAAAGTGGCAATCTACCTCTGAGCTACATCCCCATTTAACATAGAACTTTGCTGCTTCTTTCTTTTACAAACACTATCAATCTAGTCATGTAAGAATTTAGGGGAAAGAAGCAACATATTTTTTCTTCATCTCAAATGAAAGTCATTAAACATTGCTTGGAGATGCTGGGGATTGGACACAGGACCTCATACATGTTAAGCATGCTCTCTACCACTGAGCTACATCCCCATGTTATGAGCAGCATTGCTTCTTCTTTGTGTAACAAACAGTAACAATCGAGTCGTGTAACACTTCAGAGAAAAGAAGCCACTTTTCTCTTTCTTAATCTCACATGAAAGTTTTTAAACAGAGCTTGGAGATGCTGGGGATTGAACCCAGGACCTCATACATGCAAAGCATGCGCTCTACCACTGAGCTACATCCCCACGTTTTGAGCAGCTTTGCTGCTTCTTTGTTCAACAAACACTAACAATCCAGTAGTGAAACACTAGAGCAAAGAAACAAAATTATTTTGCTTAAACTCAGCAAACAGTGTTTGGAGATGCGGGGATTGAACCCAGGACCTCATACATGCAAAACATGCGCTCTACCACTGAGCTACATCCCCACATTTCAATCAGCCCTTCTGCTTCTTTGTGTAACAAACAGTAACAATCCAGTCGTGTAACAATTGAGAGAAAAGAAGCCACTTTTCTCTTTCTTAATCTCACATGAAAGTCATTAAACAGTGCTTGGAGATGCTGGGGATTGAACCCAGGACCTCATACATGCGAAGCATGCGCTCTACCACTGAGCTACATCCCCACTTTCTGAGCAGCATTGCTGCTTCTTTGTTCAACAAACACTAACAATCCAGTAGCGTAACACTAGAGCAAAGAAGCAAAATTATTTTGCTTAAACTCAGCAAACATTGCTTGAAGATGCTGGGCAAATACGTGGAAAAGAGGCAATCTACCTCTGAGCTACATCCCCATTTAACATAGAACTTTGCTGCTTCCTTCTTTTAAAAACACTATCAATCTAGTCATGTAAGAATTTAGGGGAAAGAAACAACACTTTTTTTCTTAATCTCACATGAAAGTCATTAAACATCGCTTGGAGAGGCTGGGGATTGGACCCAGGACCTCATACATGCTAAGCATGCGCTCTACTACTGAGCTACATCCCCATGTTATGAGCAGCATTGCTGCTTCTTTGTTCAACAAACACTAACAATCCAGTAGTGTAACACTAGAGAAAAGATTCAAAATTATTTTGCTTAAACACAGCAAACAGTGCTTGGAGATGCTGGGCAAATACATGCAAAAGATGCAATCTACCACTGAGCTACATCCCCATTTAAAACTGAGCTACATTACCATGTCTTGAGCAGCATTGCTGCTTCTTTGTTCAACAAACACTAACAATCCAGTAGTGTAACACTAGAGAAAACATTCAAAATTATTTTGCTTAAACTCAGCAAAGAGTGCTTGGAGATGCTGGGCAAATACATCCAAAAGAGGCAATCTACCCCTGAGCTATATCCCCATTTAACATAGAACTTTGCTGCTTCTTTCTTTTACAAACACTATCAATCTAGTCATGTAAGAATTTAGGGGAAAGAAGCAACATATTTTTTCTTAATCTCACATGAAAGTCATTAAACATTGCTTGGAGATGCTGGGGATTGGACCCAGGACCTCATACATGCTAAGCATGTGCTCTAACACTGAGCTACATCCCCATGTTATGAGCAGCATTGCTGCTTCTTTGTTCAACAAACACTAACAATCCAGTAGTGTAACACTAGAGCAAAGAAGCAAAATTATTTTGCTTAAACTCAGCAAACAGTGCTTGGAGATGCTAGGGATTGAAACCAGGACCTCATACATGCAAAGCATGCGCTCTACCACTGAGCTACATCCCCACATTTCAATCAGCCCTGCTGCTTCTTTGTGTAACAAACAGTAACAATCGAGTCGTGTAACACTTCATAGAGAAGAAGCCACTTTTCTCTTTCTTAATCTCACATGAAAGTCATTAAACAGTGCTTGGAGATGCTGGGGATTGAACCCAGGACCTCATACATGCAAAGCATGCGCTCTACCACTGAGCTACATCCCCACATTTCAGTCAGCCCTGCTGCTCCTTTGTGTAACAAACAGAACAATCCAGTCGTGTAACAATTCAGAGAAAAGAAGCCACTTTTCTCTTTCTTAATCTCACATGAAAGTCATTAAACAGTGTTCGGAGATGCTGGGGATTGAACCCAGGACCTCATACAAGCAAAGCATGTGCTCTACCACTGAGCTACATCCCCACATTTCAATCAGCCCTGCTGCTTCTTTGTTCAACAAACAATAACAATCCAGTAGTGTAACAATAGAGACAAGAAGCAAAATTATTTTGCTTAAACTCAGCAAACAGTGCTTGGAGATGCTGGGCAAATACATGCAAAAGAGGCAATGTACCTCTGAGCTACATCCCCATTTAACATAGAACTTCTCTGCTTCTTTCTTTTACAAACAATATCAATCTAGTCATGTAAGAATTTAGGGGAAAGAAGCAACATATTTTTTCTTAATCTCACATGAAAGTCATTAAACATTGATTGGAGATGCTAGGGATTGAACCCAGGACCTCACACATTCAAAGCATGTGCTCTAACACTGAGCAACATCCCCATATTTTGAGCAGCATTGCTGCTTCTTTGTTCAACAAACACTAACAATCCCAGTAGTGTAACACTAGAGCAAAGAAGCAAAATTATTTTGCTTAAACTCAGCAAACAGTGCTTGGAGATGCTGGGTATTGAACCCAGGACCTCATACATGCAAAGCATGCGCTCTACCACTGAGCTACATCCCCACATTTCAATCAGCCCTGCTGCTTCTTTGTGTAACAAGCAGTAACAACCGAGTCGCGTAACACTTCAGAGAAAAGAAGCCACTTTTCTCTTTCTTAATCTAACATGAAAGTCATTCAACAATGCTTGGGGATGCTGGGGATTGAACCCAGGACCTCATACATGCAATGCATGCGCTCTACCACTGAGCTACATCCCCACGTTTTGAGCAGCTTTGCTGCTTCTTTCTTCAACAAACACTAACAATCCAGTAGTGTAACACTAGAGCAAAGAAGCAAATTTAAATTTGCTTTTTACTCAGCAAACAGTGTTTGGAGATGCTGGGGATTGAACCCAGGACCTCATACATGCAAGGCATGCGCTCTAACACTGAGCTACATCCCCATGTTATGAGCAGCATTGCTGCTTCTTTGTTCAACAAACACTAACAATCCAGTAGTGTAACACTAGAGCAAAGAAGCTAAACTATTTTGCTTAAACTCAGCAAACAGTGCTTGGATATGCTGGGTATTGAACTCAGGACCTCATACATGCAAAGCATGCGCTCTACCACTGAGCTACATCCCCACGTTTTGAGCAGCTTTGCTGCTCCTTTGTTCAACAAACACTAACAATCCAGTAGTGTAACACTAGAGCAAAGAAGCAAATTAAAATTTGCTTTTTACTCAGCAAACAGTGTTTGGAGATGCTGGGGATTGAACCCAGGACCTCATACATGCAAAGCATGCGCTCTACCACTGAGCTACATCCCCACATTTCAACCATCCCTGCTGCTTCTTTGTGTAACAAACAGTAACAATCTAGTTGTGTAACACTTCAGAGAAAAGAAGCCACTTTTCTCTTTCTTAATCTCACATGAAAGTCATTAAACAGTGCTTGGAGATGCTGGGGATTGAACCCAGGACCTCATACATGCGAAGCATGCGCTCTACCACTGAGCTACATCCCCACTTTTTGAGCAGCATTGCTGCTTCTTTGTTCAACAAACACTAACAATCCAGTAGGGTAACACTAGAGCAAAGAAGCTAAACTATTTTGCTTAAACTCAGCAAACAGTGCTTGGAGATGCTGGGTATTGAACCCAGGACCTCATACATGCAAAGCATGCGCTCTACCACTGAGCTACATCCCCACATTTCAATCAGCCCTGCTGCTTCTTTGTGTAACAAACAGTAACAATCGAGTCGTGTAACACTTCAGAGAAAAGAAACCACTTTTCTTTTTCTTAATCTCACATGAAAGTCATTAAACAGTGCTTGGAGATGCTGGGGAATGAACCCAGGACCTCTTACATGCGAAGCATGCGCTCTACCACTGAGCTACATCCCCACATTTCAATCAGCCCTGCTGCTCCTTTGTGTAACAAACAATAACAATCCAGTCGTGTAATAATTCAGAGAAAAGAAGCCACTTTTCTCTTTCTTAATCTCACATGAAAGTCATTCAACAGTGCTTGGAGATGCTGGGGATTGAACCCAGCACCTCATACATGCAAAGCATGCGCTCTACCACTGAGCTACATCCCCTCTTTTTGAGCAGCATTGCTGCTTCTTTGTTCAACAAACACTAACAATCCAGTAGTGAAACACTAGAGCAAAGAAGCAAAATTATTTTGCTTAAACTCAGCAAACAGTGCTTGGAGATGCTAGGGATTGAACCCAGGACCTCACACATGCAAAGCATGTGCTCTAACACTGAGCTACATCCCCATATTTTGAGCAGCATTGCTGCTTCTTTGTTCAACAAACACTAACAATCCAGTAGTTAACAATAGAGCAAAGAAGCAAAATTATTTTGCTTAAACTCAGCAAACAGTGCTTGGAGATGCTGGGCAAATACATGCAAAAGATGCAATCTACCACTGAGCTACAACCCCATTTAACACTGAGCTACATTCCCATAACTTGAGCAGCATTGCTGCTTCTTTGTTCAACAAACACTAACAATCCAGTAGTGTAACACTAGAGAAAAGATTCAAAATTATTTTGCTTAAACTCAGCAAACAGTGCTTGGAAATGCTGGGCAAATACATGCAAAAGTGGCAATCTACCTCTGAGCTACATCCCCATTTAACATAGAACTTTGCTGCTTCTTTCTTTTACAAACACTATCAATCTAGTCATGTAAGAATTTAGGGGAAAGAAGCAACATATTTTTTCTTAATCTCAAATGAAAGTCATTAAACATTGCTTGGAGATGCTGGGGATTGGACACAGGACCTCATACATGTTAAGCATGCTCTCTACCACTGAGCTACATCCCCATGTTATGAGCAGCATTGCTTCTTCTTTGTGTAACAAACAGTAACAATCGAGTCGTGTAACACTTCAGAGAAAAGAAGCCACTTTTCTCTTTCTTAATCTCACATGAAAGTTTTTAAACAGAGCTTGGAGATGCTGGGGATTGAACCCAGGACCTCATACATGCAAAGCATGCGCTCTACCACTGAGCTACATCCCCACGTTTTGAGCAGCTTTGCTGCTTCTTTGTTCAACAAACACTAACAATCCAGTAGTGAAACACTAGAGCAAAGAAACAAAATTATTTTGCTTAAACTCAGCAAACAGTGTTTGGAGATGCGGGGATTGAACCCAGGACCTCATACATGCAAAACATGCGCTCTACCACTGAGCTACATCCCCACATTTCAATCAGCCCTTCTGCTTCTTTGTGTAACAAACAGTAACAATCCAGTCGTGTAACAATTGAGAGAAAAGAAGCCACTTTTCTCTTTCTTAATCTCACATGAAAGTCATTAAACAGTGCTTGGAGATGCTGGGGATTGAACCCAGGACCTCATACATGCGAAGCATGCGCTCTACCACTGAGCTACATCCCCACTTTCTGAGCAGCATTGCTGCTTCTTTGTTCAACAAACACTAACAATCCAGTAGCGTAACACTAGAGCAAAGAAGCAAAATTATTTTGCTTAAACTCAGCAAACATTGCTTGAAGATGCTGGGCAAATACGTGGAAAAGAGGCAATCTACCTCTGAGCTACATCCCCATTTAACATAGAACTTTGCTGCTTCCTTCTTTTAAAAACACTATCAATCTAGTCATGTAAGAATTTAGGGGAAAGAAACAACACTTTTTTTCTTAATCTCACATGAAAGTCATTAAACATCGCTTGGAGAGGCTGGGGATTGGACCCAGGACCTCATACATGCTAAGCATGCGCTCTACTACTGAGCTACATCCCCATGTTATGAGCAGCATTGCTGCTTCTTTGTTCAACAAACACTAACAATCCAGTAGTGTAACACTAGAGAAAAGATTCAAAATTATTTTGCTTAAACACAGCAAACAGTGCTTGGAGATGCTGGGCAAATACATGCAAAAGATGCAATCTACCACTGAGCTACATCCCCATTTAAAACTGAGCTACATTACCATGTCTTGAGCAGCATTGCTGCTTCTTTGTTCAACAAACACTAACAATCCAGTAGTGTAACACTAGAGAAAACATTCAAAATTATTTTGCTTAAACTCAGCAAAGAGTGCTTGGAGATGCTGGGCAAATACATCCAAAAGAGGCAATCTACCCCTGAGCTATATCCCCATTTAACATAGAACTTTGCTGCTTCTTTCTTTTACAAACACTATCAATCTAGTCATGTAAGAATTTAGGGGAAAGAAGCAACATATTTTTTCTTAATCTCACATGAAAGTCATTAAACATTGCTTGGAGATGCTGGGGATTGGACCCAGGACCTCATACATGCTAAGCATGTGCTCTAACACTGAGCTACATCCCCATGTTATGAGCAGCATTGCTGCTTCTTTGTTCAACAAACACTAACAATCCAGTAGTGTAACACTAGAGCAAAGAAGCAAAATTATTTTGCTTAAACTCAGCAAACAGTGCTTGGAGATGCTAGGGATTGAAACCAGGACCTCATACATGCAAAGCATGCGCTCTACCACTGAGCTACATCCCCACATTTCAATCAGCCCTGCTGCTTCTTTGTGTAACAAACAGTAACAATCGAGTCGTGTAACACTTCATAGAGAAGAAGCCACTTTTCTCTTTCTTAATCTCACATGAAAGTCATTAAACAGTGCTTGGAGATGCTGGGGATTGAACCCAGGACCTCATACATGCAAAGCATGCGCTCTACCACTGAGCTACATCCCCACATTTCAGTCAGCCCTGCTGCTCCTTTGTGTAACAAACAGTAACAATCCAGTCGTGTAACAATTCAGAGAAAAGAAGCCACTTTTCTCTTTCTTAATCTCACATGAAAGTCATTAAACAGTGTTCGGAGATGCTGGGGATTGAACCCAGGACCTCATACAAGCAAAGCATGTGCTCTACCACTGAGCTACATCCCCACATTTCAATCAGCCCTGCTGCTTCTTTGTTCAACAAACAATAACAATCCAGTAGTGTAACAATAGAGACAAGAAGCAAAATTATTTTGCTTAAACTCAGCAAACAGTGCTTGGAGATGCTGGGCAAATACATGCAAAAGAGGCAATGTACCTCTGAGCTACATCCCCATTTAACATAGAATTTCTCTGCTTCTTTCTTTTACAAACAATATCAATCTAGTCATGTAAGAATTTAGGGGAAAGAAGCAACATATTTTTTCTTAATCTCACATGAAAGTCATTAAACATTGATTGGAGATGCTAGGGATTGAACCCAGGACCTCACACATTCAAAGCATGTGCTCTAACACTGAGCAACATCCCCATATTTTGAGCAGCATTGCTGCTTCTTTGTTCAACAAACACTAACAATCCCAGTAGTGTAACACTAGAGCAAAGAAGCAAAATTATTTTGCTTAAACTCAGCAAACAGTGCTTGGAGATGCTGGGTATTGAACCCAGGACCTCATACATGCAAAGCATGCGCTCTACCACTGAGCTACATCCCCACATTTCAATCAGCCCTGCTGCTTCTTTGTGTAACAAGCAGTAACAACCGAGTCGCGTAACACTTCAGAGAAAAGAAGCCACTTTTCTCTTTCTTAATCTAACATGAAAGTCATTCAACAATGCTTGGAGATGCTGGGGATTGAACCCAGGACCTCATACATGCAATGCATGCGCTCTACCACTGAGCTACATCCCCACGTTTTGAGCAGCTTTGCTGCTTCTTTCTTCAACAAACACTAACAATCCAGTAGTGTAACACTAGAGCAAAGAAGCAAATTTAAATTTGCTTTTTACTCAGCAAACAGTGTTTGGAGATGCTGGGGATTGAACCCAGGACCTCATACATGCAAGGCATGCGCTCTACCACTGAGCTACATACCCACATTTCAATTAGCCCTGCTGCTTCTTTGTGTAACAAACAGTAACAATCCAGTCGTGTAACAATTCAGAGAAAAGAAGCCACTTTTCTCTTTCTTAATCTCACATGAAAGTCATTAAACAGTGCTTGGAGATGCTGGGGATTGAACCCAGGACCTCATACATGCGAAGAATGCGCTCTACCACTGAGCTACACCCCAACTTTTTGAGCAGCATTGCTGCTTCTATGTTCAACAAACACTAACAATCCAGTAGTGAAACACTAGAGCAAAGAAGCAAAATTATTTTGCTTAAACTCAGCAAACAGTGCTTGGAGATGCTAGGGATTGAACCCAGGACCTCACACATGCAAAGCATGTGCTCTAACACTGAGCTACATCCCCATGTTATGAGCAGCATTGCTGCTTCTTTGTTCAACAAACACTAACAATCCAGTAGTGTAACACTAGAGCAAAGAAGCTAAACTATTTTGCTTAAACTCAGCAAACAGTGCTTGGATATGCTGGGTATTGAACTCAGGACCTCATACATGCAAAGCATGCGCTCTACCACTGAGCTACATCCCCACGTTTTGAGCAGCTTTGCTGCTCCTTTGTTCAACAAACACTAACAATCCAGTAGTGTAACACTAGAGCAAAGAAGCAAATTAAAATTTGCTTTTTACTCAGCAAACAGTGTTTGGAGATGCTGGGGATTGAACCCAGGACCTCATACATGCAAAGCATGCGCTCTACCACTGAGCTACATCCCCACATTTCAACCATCCCTGCTGCTTCTTTGTGTAACAAACAGTAACAATCTAGTTGTGTAACACTTCAGAGAAAAGAAGCCACTTTTCTCTTTCTTAATCTCACATGAAAGTCATTAAACAGTGCTTGGAGATGCTGGGGATTGAACCCAGGACCTCATACATGCGAAGCATGCGCTCTACCACTGAGCTACATCCCCACTTTTTGAGCAGCATTGCTGCTTCTTTGTTCAACAAACACTAACAATCCAGTAGGGTAACACTAGAGCAAAGAAGCTAAACTATTTTGCTTAAACTCAGCAAACAGTGCTTGGAGATGCTGGGTATTGAACCCAGGACCTCATACATGCAAAGCATGCGCTCTACCACTGAGCTACATCCCCACATTTCAATCAGCCCTGCTGCTTCTTTGTGTAACAAACAGTAACAATCGAGTCGTGTAACACTTCAGAGAAAAGAAACCACTTTTCTTTTTCTTAATCTCACATGAAAGTCATTAAACAGTGCTTGGAGATGCTGGGGAATGAACCCAGGACCTCTTACATGCGAAGCATTCGCTCTACCACTGAGCTACATCCCCACATTTCAATCAGCCCTGCTGCTCCTTTGTGAAACAAACAATAACAATCCAGTCGTGTAACAATTCAGAGAAAAGAAGCCACTTTTCTCTTTCTTAATCTCACATGAAAGTCATTCAACAGTGCTTGGAGATGCTGGGGATTGAACCCAGCACCTCATACATGCAAAGCATGCGCTCTACCACTGAGCTACATCCCCTCTTTTTGAGCAGCATTGCTGCTTCTTTGTTCAACAAACACTAACAATCCAGTAGTGAAACACTAGAGCAAAGAAGCAAAATTATTTTGCTTAAACTCAGCAAACAGTGCTTGGAGATGCTAGGGATTGAACCCAGGACCTCACACATGCAAAGCATGTGCTCTAACACTGAGCTACATCCCCATATTTTGAGCAGCATTGCTGCTTCTTTGTTCAACAAACACTAACAATCCAGTAGTTAACAATAGAGCAAAGAAGCAAAATTATTTTGCTTAAACTCAGCAAACAGTGCTTGGAGATGCTGGGCAAATACATGCAAAAGATGCAATCTACCACTGAGCTACAACCCCATTTAACACTGAGCTACATTCCCATAACTTGAGCAGCATTGCTGCTTCTTTGTTCAACAAACACTAACAATCCAGTAGTGTAACACTAGAGAAAAGATTCAAAATTATTTTGCTTAAACTCAGCAAACAGTGCTTGGAAATGCTGGGCAAATACATGCAAAAGTGGCAATCTACCTCTGAGCTATATCCCCATTTAACATAGAACTTTGCTGCTTCTTTCTTTTACAAACACTATCAATCTAGTCATGTAAGAATTTAGGGGAAAGAAGCAACATATTTTTTCTTAATCTCAAATGAAAGTCATTAAACATTGCTTGGAGATGCTGGGGATTGGACACAGGACCTCATACATGTTAAGCATGCTCTCTACCACTGAGCTACATCCCCATGTTATGAGCAGCATTGCTTCTTCTTTGTGTAACAAACAGTAACAATCGAGTCGTGTAACACTTCAGAGAAAAGAAGCCACTTTTCTCTTTCTTAATCTCACATGAAAGTTTTTAAACAGAGCTTGGAGATGCTGGGGATTGAACCCAGGACCTCATACATGCAAAGCATGCGCTCTACCACTGAGCTACATCCCCACGTTTTGAGCAGCTTTGCTGCTTCTTTGTTCAACAAACACTAACAATCCAGTAGTGAAACACTAGAGCAAAGAAACAAAATTATTTTGCTTAAACTCAGCAAACAGTGTTTGGAGATGCGGGGATTGAACCCAGGACCTCATACATGCAAAACATGCGCTCTACCACTGAGCTACATCCCCACATTTCAATCAGCCCTTCTGCTTCTTTGTGTAACAAACAGTAACAATCCAGTCGTGTAACAATTGAGAGAAAAGAAGCCACTTTTCTCTTTCTTAATCTCACATGAAAGTCATTAAACAGTGCTTGGAGATGCTGGGGATTGAACCCAGGACCTCATACATGCGAAGCATGCGCTCTACCACTGAGCTACATCCCCACTTTCTGAGCAGCATTGCTGCTTCTTTGTTCAACAAACACTAACAATCCAGTAGCGTAACACTAGAGCAAAGAAGCAAAATTATTTTGCTTAAACTCAGCAAACATTGCTTGAAGATGCTGGGCAAATACGTGGAAAAGAGGCAATCTACCTCTGAGCTACATCCCCATTTAACATAGAACTTTGCTGCTTCCTTCTTTTAAAAACACTATCAATCTAGTCATGTAAGAATTTAGGGGAAAGAAACAACACTTTTTTTCTTAATCTCACATGAAAGTCATTAAACATCGCTTGGAGAGGCTGGGGATTGGACCCAGGACCTCATACATGCTAAGCATGCGCTCTACTACTGAGCTACATCCCCATGTTATGAGCAGCATTGCTGCTTCTTTGTTCAACAAACACTAACAATCCAGTAGTGTAACACTAGAGAAAAGATTCAAAATTATTTTGCTTAAACACAGCAAACAGTGCTTGGAGATGCTGGGCAAATACATGCAAAAGATGCAATCTACCACTGAGCTACATCCCCATTTAAAACTGAGCTACATTACCATGTCTTGAGCAGCATTGCTGCTTCTTTGTTCAACAAACACTAACAATCCAGTAGTGTAACACTAGAGAAAACATTCAAAATTATTTTGCTTAAACTCAGCAAAGAGTGCTTGGAGATGCTGGGCAAATACATCCAAAAGAGGCAATCTACCCCTGAGCTATATCCCCATTTAACATAGAACTTTGCTGCTTCTTTCTTTTACAAACACTATCAATCTAGTCATGTAAGAATTTAGGGGAAAGAAGCAACATATTTTTTCTTAATCTCACATGAAAGTCATTAAACATTGCTTGGAGATGCTGAGGATTGGACCCAGGACCTCATACACGCTAAGCATGCACTCTACCACTGAGCTACATCCCCATGTTATGAGCAGCATTGCTGCTTCTTTGTTCAACAAACACTAACAATCCAGTAGCGTAACACTAGAGCAAAGATGCTAAACTATTTTGCTTAAACTCAGCAAACAGTGCTTGGAGATGCTGGGGACTGAACCCAGGACCTCATACATGCAAAGCATGAGCTCTAACACTGAGCTACATCCCCACATTTCAATCAGCCCTGCTGCTTCTTTCTGTAACAAACAGTAACAATCGAGTCGTGTAACACTTCAGAGAAAAGAAGCCACTTTTCTCTTTATTAATCTCACATGAAAGTCAATATACACTGCTTTGAGATGCTGTGGATTGGACCCAGGACCTCATATATGCAAAGCATGCGCTCTACCACTGAGCTACATCCCCACTTTTTGAGCAGCATTGCTGCTTCTTTGTTCAACAAACACTAACAATCCAGTAGTGAAACACTAGAGCAAAGAAGCAAAATTATTTTGCTTAAACTCAGCAAACAGTGCTTGGAGATGCTAGGGATTGAACCCAGGACCTCACACATGCAAAGCATGTGCTCTAACACTGAGCTACATCCCCATATTTTGAGCAGCATTGCTGCTTCTTTGTTCAACAAACACTAACAATCCAGTAGTGTAACAATAGAGAAAAGAAGCAAAATTATTTTGCTTAAACTCAGCAAACAGTGCTTGGAGATGCTGGGCAAATACATGCAAAAGATGCAATCTACCACTGAGCTACAACCCCATTTAACACTGAGCTACATTCCCATAACTTGAGCAGCATTGCTGCTTCTTTGTTCAACAAACACTAACAATCCAGTAGTGTAACACTAGAGAAAAGATTCAAAATTATTTTGCTTAAACTCAGCAAACAGTGCTTGGAAATGCTGGGCAAATAAATGCAAAAGTGGCAATCTACCTCTGAGCTACATCCCCATTTAACATAGAACTTTGCTGCTTCTTTCTTTTACAAACACTATCAATCTAGTCATGTAAGAATTTAGGGGAAAGAAGCAACATATTTTTTCTTAATCTCACATGAAAGTCATTAAACATTGATTGGAGATGCTGGGGATTGGACCCAGGACCTCATACATGCTAAGCATGCGCTCTACCACTGAGCTACATCCCCATGTTATGAGCAGCATTGCTGCTTCTTTGTTCAACAAACACTAACAATCCAGTAGTGTAACACTAGAGCAAAGAATCTAAACTATTTTGCTTAAACTCAGCAAACAGTGCTTGGAGATGCTGGGGATTGAACCCAGGACCTCATACATGCAAAGCATGCGCTCTACCACTGAGCTACATCCACACATTTCAATCAACCCTGCTGCTTCTTTGTGTAACAAACAGTAACAATCCAGTCGTGTAACAATTCAGAGAAAAGAAGCCACTTTTCTCTTTCTTAATCTCACATGAAAGTCATTAAACAGTGCTTGGAGATGTTGGGGATTGAACCCAGGACCTCATACAGTATTGTTCAAAATAATAGCAGTACAATGTGACTAACCAGAATAATCAAGGTTTTTCGTATATTTTTTTATTGCTACGTGGCAAACAAGTTACCAGTAGGTTCAGTAGATTCTCAGAAAACAAATGAGACCCAGCATTCATGATATGCACGCTCTTAAGGCTGTGCAATTGGGCAATTAGTTGAATTAGTTGAAAGGGGTGTGTTCAAAAAAATAGCAGTGTGGCATTCAATCACTGAGGTCATCAATTTTGTGAAGAAACAGGTGTGAATCAGGTGGCCCCTATTTAAGGATGAAGCCAACACTTGTTGAACATGCATTTGAAAGCTGAGGAAAATGGGTCGTTCAAGACATTGTTCAGAAGAACAGCGTACTTTGATTAAAAAGTTGATTAGAGAGGGGAAAACCTATAAAGAGGTGCAAAAAATGATAGGCTGTTCAGCTAAAATGATCTCCAATGCCTTAAAATGGAGAGCAAAACAAGAGAGACGTGGAAGAAAACGGAAGACAACCATCAAAATGGATAGAAGAATAACCAGAATGGCAAAGGCTCAGCCAATGATCACCTCCAGGATGATCAAAGACAGTCTGGAGTTACCTGTAAGTACTGTGACAGTTAGAAGACGTCTGTGTGAAGCTAATCTATTTTCAAGAATCCCCCGCAAAGTCCCTCTGTTAAAAAAAAGGCATGTGCAGAAGAGGTTACAATTTGCCAAAGAACACATCAACTGGCCTAAAGAGAAATGGAGGAACATTTTGTGGACTGATGAGAGTAAAATTGTTCTTTTTGGGTCCAAGGGCCACAGGCAGTTTGTGAGACGACCCCCAAACTCTGAATTCAAGCCACAGTACACAGTGAAGACAGTGAAGCATGGAGGTGCAAGCATCATGATATGGGCATGTTTCTCCTACTATGGTGTTGGGCCTATTTATCGCATACCAGGGATCATGGATCAGTTTGCATATGTTAAAATACTTGAAGAGGTCATGTTGCCCTATGCTGAAGAGGACATGCCCTTGAAATGGTTGTTTCAACAAGACAATGACCCAAAACAAACTAGTAAACGGGCAAAGTCTTGGTTCCAAACCAACAAAATTAATGTTATGGAGTGGCCAGCCCAATCTCCAGACCTTAATCCAATTGAGAACTTGTGGGGTGATATCAAAAATGCTGTTTCTGAAGCAAAACCAAGAAATGTGAATGAATTGTGGAATGTTGTTAAAGAATCATGGAGTGGAATAACAGCTGAGAGGTGCCACAAGTTGGTTGACTCCATGCCACACAGATGTCAAGCAGTTTTAAAAAACTGTGGTCATACAACTAAATATTAGTTTAGTGATTCATAGGATTGCTAAATCCCAGAAAAAAAAATGTTTGTACAAAATAGTTTTGAGTTTGTACAGTCAAAGGTAGACACTGCTATTTTTTTGAACACACCCCTTTCAACTAATTGCCCAATTGCACAGCCTTAAGAGCGTGCATATCATGAATGCTGGGTCTTGTTTGTTTTCTGACAATCTACTGTACCTACTGGTAACTTGTTTGCCACGTAGCAATAAAAAATATACTAAAAACCTTGATTATTCTGGTTAGTCACATTGTACTGCTATTATTTTGAACAATACTGTACATGCGAAGCATGCGCTCTACCACTGAGCTACATTCCCACGTTTTGAGCGTCTATGCTGATTCTTTGTTCAACAAACACTAACAATCCAGTAGTGTAACACTAGAGCAAAGAAGCAAAATTATTTTGCTTAAACTCAGCAAACAGTGCTTGGAGTTGCTGGGCAAATACATGCAAAAGATGCAATCTACCACTGAGCTACATCCCCATTTAACACTGAGCTACATTCCCATGTCTTGAGCAGCATTGCTGCTTCTTTGTTCAACAAACACTAACAATCCAGTAGCGTAACACTAGAGCAAAGAAGCAAAATTATTTTGCTTAAACTCAGCAAACAGTGCTTGAAGATGCTGGGCAAATACGTGGAAAAGAGGCAATCTACCTCTGAGCTACATCCCCATTTAACATAGAACTTTGCTGCTTCCTTCTTTTACAAACACTATCAATCTAGTCATGTAAGAATTTACGGGAAAGAAGCAACACATTTTTTCTTAATCTCACATGAAAGTCATTAAACATCGCTTGGAGATGCTGGGGATTGGACCCAGGACCTCATACATGCTAAGCATGCGCTCTACCACTGAGCTACATCCCCATGTTATGAGCAGCATTGCTGCTTCTTTGTTCAACAAACACTAACAATCCAGTAGTGTAACACTAGAGAAAAGATTCAAAATTATTTTGCTTAAACTCAGCAAACAGTGCTTGGAGATGCTGGGCAAATACATGCAAAAGATGCAATCTACCACTGAGCTACATCCCCATTTAACACTGAGCTACATTACCATGTCTTGAGCAGCATTGCTGCTTCTTTGTTCAACAAACACTAACAATCCAGTAGTGTAACACTAGAGAAAAGATTCAAAATTATTTTGCTTAAACTCAGCAAAGAGTGCTTGGAGATGCTGGGCAAATACATCCAAAAGAGGCAATCTACCCCTGAGCTATATCCCCATTTAACATAGAACTTTGCTGCTTCTTTCTTTTACAAACACTATCAATCTAGTCATGTAAGAATTTAGGGGAAAGAAGCAACATATTTTTTCTTAATCTCACATGAAAGTCATTAAACATTGCTTGGAGATGCTGGGGATTGGACCCAGGACCTCATACACGCTTAGCATGCACTCTACCACTGAGCTACATCCCCATGTTATGAGCAGCATTGCTGCTTCTTTGTTCAACAAACACTAACAATCCAGTAGCGTAACACTAGAGCAAAGATGCTAAACTATTTTGCTTAAACTCAGCAAACAGTGCTTGGAGATGCTGGGGACTGAACCCAGGACCTCACACATGCAAAGCATGCGCTCTAACACTGAGCTACATCCCCACATTTCAATCAGCCCTGCTGCTTCTTTCTGTAACAAACAGTAACAATCGAGTCGTGTAACACTTCAGAGAAAAGAAGCCACTTTTCTCTTTATTAATCTCACATGAAAGTCAATATACACTGCTTGGAGATGCTGGGGATTGGACCCAGGACCTCATATATGCAAAGCATGCGCTCTACCACTGAGCTACATCCCCACTTTTTGAGCAGCATTGCTGCTTATTTGTTCAACAAACACTAACAATCCAGTAGTGTAACACTAGCAAACAGTGCTTGGAGATGCTGGGGATTGAACCCAGGACCTCATACATGCAAAGCATGCACTCTACCACTGAGCTACATCCCCACTTTTTGAGCAGCATTGCTGCTTCTTTGTTCAACAAACACTATAAATCCAGTAGTGTAACACTAGAGAAAAGATTCAAAATTATTTTGCTTAAACTCAGCAAACAGTGCTTGGAGATGCTGGGCAAATACATGCAAAAGAGGCAATCTACCTCTGAGCTACATCCCCATTTAACATAGAACTTTGCTGCTTCTTTCTTTTACAAACACTATCAATCTAGTCATGTAAGAATTTAGGGGAAAGAAGCAACATATTTTTTCTTAATCTCACATGAAAATCATTAAACATTGCGTGGAGATGCTGGGGATTGGACCCAGGACCTCATACATGCGAAGCATGCGCTCCAACACTGAGCTACATTCCCTCCTAACCCTAACCCTAACAGCTGGGAATTCCATTCCGGGAGAGGGGAGAAAGAAAAACTCCACTATTTTGATCCTCAATTTGAGGGTTGTTTATTCTGTTATTGTCTTTCTAAAGCAAGGTGAAGAAGATGAGGATAATCCACAACGCAAAGTCTTTAATATTATTATCCATAGAAACGCAGGCAAGGATAAAGCTCAGAGAAGTCGTAACATCAAACAATAACTTACAAACTACCAAACAGAAAGAAGACTATAAGGTAGTTGATGAAGGAAAAGTTTTAACTAACAGTTAACTAATAATGACTTAAGAGCAAATGAACTAAAGAGCTGAATCAAACAAGATCAAAACCATGACATACGTTTACCTTCATTCTTAGGTTCTAACAAACATGGAAAGCATTTAAGCGTAAATACATATTGTTATAAATATTGATATGTATAATATGGAAGTAAAATATTCAGGGAAATGAATTTTATACTTATATAAATGTAACTGGGATATTTTCTAGCTCAGATTGTTGAATTACAAACATTTTTCCATAGATTTTTGGGTTGCTGCAGGAAGTAAGCTCTGTGATCAACAAAAGTTTTTGATTCTTACATGTTTTATTTATTATAATGTTCAAAATTAACACTTTAAACAACTTCAGACATTTTGTAGCCGACGTACAAACAACAGAAGTAAAAGGCTAAACATTGTTTGCTTTCTTGTCACTTTTGGGGAGTCACACCAGAGGAGTTTCCAGCTGAATGCAGAATTTATTGAGAGAATTGAGAATTTTGTGCAGGTCCATGGAAACTGTTTTCTTCTGCTTCAAGCCCCAGTTTACAGGAAAGGGGAGTGATAGGTTTTATCGTCAGTGCAAAAGAGGTGCATAATGAATTAAAAACTACAAATGTACAACCTCATTTTGAAAGTAAGAACCCCCATCTAACATACATACTTGACCAAAGGGTCTAGGGATGGCATCTGGAGAGCTACTCAGACTAAGATCTACTCAGACTCAGAATAAGGCCAAATTATTATTATTATAATTTTTTTAAATGAGTAATGTAATTATAAATAACTAATGAACCACACCAGCAGTGAGGACCGCTTAATTTCAAAATGCTTGTAATCTACTGAGCTGGACAAATACAAGTATGTGATAAAGTGGCTTAACTCCAAAGGGAATTATGATGGAAGGCAAGGGAAGCAGTGATATTTTTCTAAAATTCAGTGTGAATGATTCACACGCTTTATTAATTATTATAATTTTCTAGAAATGTTTACATTTTATAGTGCATAATTTATCAAGGTTAATTATGGGCTTTTAATGTTCATTTTAATTTAATGTCAAGGACAGTGCTCACTTTACAAGCATGCACAGGAAAATTGCATTTATAATGAATTTATTAGCAAAACTTTTCTTGGCCTTTTTATTCCAGGCCACAAGTAAACCCAATGTGGCGAATTTGAGAGATCATTTGTCTTTGGCTTGTACTTACATTAATGATCATAGCCCAGTTTGGGAAATGCTTCAAGAGATGCAGTTCTAGTGAGATTTACTATGTTCCTCTCCATTCATGTTCTTATTGCTTACTATACTTGTTATAAACAGCAGATGTCAGTATTGTTTCATAGTAAGTCAAAACTCTTTCTTGCTTTTCATACTTGTTGCATGTTGTATTGTTCTCTTTCAAAATAGTTCATGAACTATTAAAAAAACAAAAGTTTAAACATGGTCAGAGGAAAAATGTCCAAGTTTTAAGTCAGAATACAGAATATTGATAATATTGATATTGAAGCTCTCACATTGCTCTTTATCATTACAAATGTGTCATGCTACAGAGAAAGTAAATTAATCAATAAATACATTATTCAGTTCAGAAAGCAGAAATTTGTCGCCATTTCAGTTTTGACTGTCCACAATGATTTCCTCTGTATGGACAACAAGGCTTTCCTTTAAGTCAAATGTGCCCAAGGCGTAGTTTGTTTTATGACTTACTCTCACTATTTTAAAACTGAATTCAGATAAGTAGAAGTAGAACTGATAATCAAACCTTATCCTGTTCTTCACATGGCATGTTGCCAAGTGTCTTCGTTTTCACAAGCAAGCTCTGAACTGATATCTTCCCAGAGGCCTCCTTAAATTCTGTTCTGTTGTTTCTACAAGTCAAAATTTTCTTCACTATATAATAATTACTATTTAACAGAGAAAGGATACAATGCATTACCCTCCCTAAGTCTTTTCAGCTCTGTACCATAGTATGATTTTGACATGCTTAGACATGTCAAATAAATTTGGTGATAATTTTGTGTAACTGTCTGCAATGTGGCACAGGGCTGTCCATATTCCAGTCTGAAAATAACAGAATGGGTCTTATTAATAGAATATGATGAAAATATAAGTGTAATATATAGTTGTGTTTCGACAAAATGCTGTAAAAATCTTACATAAAATGTTCTTTCCTGTATCAATTTCCCTTTAAAACAAGGAAAAATGAATATGAAAAAAAAATACTTTATTATTATTATTATAGTGAAAATAAGTCCTAAGGTATATATTTTGCCTAATACAGAGAGTTATGCAAAACAGGTGCATATTATGGTAAAAGCTGACAGGTTTACCATTTGCATATCGGCAGGATGAAGGAAGGCCTAAGTAATTTATCAGGGGCAGATTATTTAGACGAGGTATGTCAGTCACTCAGGTTTTAGTACCATTTTTGTAATGACACAGGATCTGCCTCAAAATATTGGACTGCTCACCATCTGTTATGTATTGTGGGATCATGGCAGTAAACCTGGACTACACTCATAAATAAATTATGGTTAGGGATGGATTGTATCTTGTTAGTAGGAGATCTAACATTTAAAATAGAGACAGCTGCCATATGTAGAGTCTGTACTTGGGTTACGATTCATGTCAATGATTTGTTGATATAAAAATTGATTAGATCACTTCAGTATGCAGTTCTGAGCATTTAACAGCTATTGTTTTCCTTTAAGGTCTTTGTAAATATAGAGGTTTTCTTCACCTGTCCATCCAATGTAGCAAGTCGGTATCATGGCCCTGTGGGAGAATGAGAGTTTCTCTGAGCAGTGAAATGAGTGGAGTCCCCTCAAACCACCTGTCTTCATAGGCTGACTTTAATAGCAAAAGAGAAAAATATTTCTCTTATTAGTGATTCAGTGTTGATCAAAATTCTATCACTTAGACAAGCAGACAGATAAGCAATGTTTTGTGCACTACCTTTCTGCAGCGTTCCACTTGATTCTTGATGTTTTTGATGATGATACTTTCTACACCTGCATGATGTCTTCATGATGCGTCTTAGAGCATTCAACAAAGGCAGAATAAGCACTTAACACTCTACTATTTTTTTATATTTATGTAACCCAGAATATTGCATTCACAAATTGATAGCAATTTTAATTAAAGATATATTTAAACTTTCTAGATACCACACCTAAAAAAAAATGTTTGCTTCGCTTCACCATCAAGCTTCACTATAAAGAGCTGGGAACACCACAAGGCTTTTTCCTCCCTAAATAAAAGAGGACAAATGGCTGCAAACAAAAAAAAAAACTGGCTTAAACAAATCAGATTTACTTGTAAAATCAAGTTGTGTCTCATCCATACTTACCAAATGCTGGATAGGACAGTCAATCATTAAGTCTTGTGAACAAATAACAACAGTTCTCTTGTAAATTAGCACTGTTGTTAAAAAAAATAATAATAATTTGATTTCACCAAGGATGCAACAATTATTAAAATTACTGATTACTGAAATTTTAAGCATGAACATAATTTGCTGTTCTTTCTATGACTGTAATAAATGTTTTGATTGAAGTTTACTCAAACAGTCCTTTCAATATCCATGATTCATCCTTTCTGTATGGGGACAAGAAGCAGAAAGAAAAGTCAGACTAAAAGCTTGGCACATCATTTGGTTATTTAGATTTATTTATTTTTAAATAATAAAAGTTGTGTAGTCTACACACCTACATAAAAGAAGTTTGATGTATTCCATATTACACTGCAGGATGAAAACAGGGCTGAAATATTAAATTAAGCATTTTTGTTAGAGCGCAGGTACATTGAAGGAGTAGTGATCAGATAAACTGCATTCATATAGACACTGTGTACCACAAATTGAAAAAAATGATTGAAGTCTCTAAATTCTTTAGGTACCAAATATATCAGTATGTTTTTGCGCACAAAATAAGATTCTCAACTCCCCTTTTGAAAGCCCAAGAGATCTGTGGGCATAACAGTTCACACTGTCTTTGAGTCTGGTAAACACATAGTGAGATGAAGAAAAAAATAGAATTTTGAGGTCTAAGTACTTAAACACTGCAGGAAACAGTTCTATGACAATAAACTGGACAAAGAGCAAGTAAGCCATGCAAACTCTTGATTCATTCAGATGAAAAACATCTTTCTCTGAAATTGTGTCTTCTTTTCCTTTTAGAGGATGGTAAAACAGGATTTTTGGCAGAGATTGTTGGATCCATGCTAGTATTGCCTAGTATTAGAAGAACAGAAGCACTCAGAAATTAGGTCATCCTTTTTCTAAAAGTACGGTGTCTATGCCTAATAGTAACAAAGTAAGTAATATCATTATTTCTGTGACAAAATTCCACAAGGGTGAAATTTCTGACATGTTTGCCTCTCTGTCCAGTTGAACTTGGAGGAGAGGTTCCCTTAGACTCTTCGTGTAACTGAGCAATTACAGAAAGAAAGGAAAATGTGAAGAATTAAGTAAAATACTGGTTAAGATCACATGCATATAATCAAAAAAGGGTTACATTCTCAACATCGTCGCTTAAATGACTGCTAATTTGCAAAATGTTAACTTAGATCAGATTCTGACAATCGACTTAAGTCACCCCATCATACCTTCATCGAAGATGAAGAAGTTTCTTGAACGAAACGTAACATTGTCTAAATCCCATTGTTATTATTAGGGTCAGAACATTTATATGTTTTATTTATATGTTTAAAGTGTTTTTCAGTGACAACTGATCATATTTTCATTAATACTTTTTGAGAATTGCTTACTTTTGCTTTGAACAAAATAACCAACATTTAAATTTATTAATAGACCAATACCAACCAATATATATCCTAATGGCCTTTGAATGTTTAGACGTGACTGCAGTTAAATCTAATACTAACACTATAAATACAACATAGTTAGATCTAAATCTGGATGAATGCACATATCATTATATCCCCCAGCCCTAAAACCTGCTCTGTGGTAAAGCACTATGGCATTAAAGACATATGTTTTGTAAAAGCACTATACAAATACATTTGACATGACTAAACACAATTGGGTCACTGCCTCATTGACTGCATTAGCAAGAACAGGTTTAAAACACAAAACTTTAGAACAGCAGCTCTTAGTTTGGTGGCCACTGAGTTTGTGTCTTGATTCTTGACTTCCTGCACAAAGGGTTGTACAAAGGTCATTAATGCAGTGCAGCATCGGCAGAGCCCGAACACATCTTCCTGTTCCTGTTTGTGTGAGTAAGGTACAGGCAGCTTTGAAATCTGTTTCTACAGAGAATCAAGGGCCGAAGCCAGTCCATTGGCCTTCGACTCACTCATTCTCAAAAGCACTGGGTAGGGAACAAACAGAAATTCTGTTATTACTTGCAGTGGCAGTAGAGGGAGCCCTTTTTATTATTGGCTTTTATTTTTAAGTTGAAACGCTGTTTTAAACTGGTTTGTAGGATGCATAAGGATTATGGCTTTACCTGTTTTAAGGTTCTTTTCTACAGCAGTTGTTCAGTTACTTGACTGAATAAGAGGCATAAGCATAGTGGTGGTGTCAGCAATGGCATTTGGATCAATGTCCCCCACTTGCTGAAGTGAAATATCATGGAGTTCCTTCAAACTGCATATCTGCAACAAAATTGTATTGTCTTTTTTTTTTTTACATTTAATGGTACATTTGACATTTTTACTGAACATATTTATAAAAGTATGTAGTAAATCCATTCTGTAATACATGCTGTCTTATACAGAATCATCATCATAACTATTTAGATAATCAGTTATTTGAAAATATATTGTGTACTTGGTCCATTTAAGCTCTGCTTTAAAACATGCTATGGCATGTTCCTTAGAGTGTGCTACATGTGTGGAAGAGTGTGCAAGAAATTGGTAAATCAACAGCACTTAATGGAGTGTTCCTAAGAGGGCTTCCAGTGGAGCAAGAAATCTGACTGGTTCTCCACTAAACTGCATTCCCACACCCAAGGGTCAAGAGGGCTAGTCAGTTAGGCAGAATGACAAAGTGGTGGTTTAGCAGAGGTACATCCCATCAAATTCTCCCAGTCCCAGTGGATTGATGTCACAAATATGAGCCTGGGATGGGATATGAGCCTTGATGTAGTCGCACCTGTCTGTCTCTCAAAAACCGGAAAGCACTGTAAAATCAAATTAGTTAACCATATACCTTATAGGTCCTCTAAAGTGCCTTGAAACACACAGCATTATTCTATGTGTTAAGACTGGTGATGTAATTTCAGCTAAAACAGGAAGACAGGGAGGGACATATCGTGCAGCCCTGCCCCCTTTTTTAAAATAGCCAATAGCTCTTTGTTTATATCTGCTCAGGCCAGAGGGTAGCTCGGCAAAGCTGCATTCGACAACCACAGTTTAATAGATTTACTCTTAGTTAAACAAAATGTGATCATAATCATGCTGAGGCTGTGTAGTTCTAAAAGTGTTTTAATATATATTCCGACATTTTTCTTTTATTTAATTGTAAAAGTACATGAAAAGATTTCCAATGTTTTCACTGACCAGCTTAAATGTATTTTGTAAATATAAACTGAGTATAGGACAGAATCAAAATAAAAGTGAAAAGGTTATAGAATATCCAAGTTCAGCTGTTTTGAAACAATCCAAAATAAACAGTTGAAATGGTATGGTGACTCATACTCAGAATTTGTGCTCTGCATTTAACCCATCCGAAGTGCACACACACAGAGCAGTGAACACACACCCAGAGCAGTGGGCAGCCATTTTTTTGCTGCAGCGCCCAGGGAGCAGTTGGGGGTTTGATGCCTTGCACTTAGGGCACCTAAGTCATGGTATTGAAGGTGGAGAGAGAACTGTACATGCACTCCCCCCACCCACAATTCCTGCCAGCCAGAGACTCAAACTCACAACCTTTCGATTGCCAGTCCGACTCTCTAACCATTAGGCCACGACTTCCCCTTCCCGAGGGGATCATGTTTGTGTCAGACTTTTGTTCCTGTTTTGTTGTGTTTTTTTTCTCCACATGTGCTTCCCATGACCCAAATTCTCCCTCTCATTTTGATTAGTCATTTTGTTCAGGTATGTCCCGTTAATTACCCTTGTTTGTCTATGTATTTAAGCCCCAGTCTGTTCAGTCTTTGGTAGTCCAGTCATCTTTATGTTATGCTGTGTTTCCCTCACCGTTCTGCACGTGTTTGTTCATTAATGAAAGTGACTTTGAACTGCACCTCCTGTCTTCGCCTTCTTACCTGCATCACTGTGACAGATGACCGGACCCAATAATGTACAATAGGTTGAGGATCAGTTGTGGTGCCCGCAGAGAGGTATGTGGAGAAAAATCCTCAGTCTTTCTTAACGTTTTGAACTGGCACTCCGTGCTTCTTTTCAGTTGGGTCAGGATGAGGAAACGATTCGTTGTGGTCTTCCTATGAGTGATTTTTCCCTTGGTTGAGTTTATCAATCGCATACTTTATTTAAATGGTTCCAATTTTGAAGCAATTGTAAAAGATTTGTGAACTATCTTCATCCAGCCCCCGTTGAAACACACCGTGCCTGTCCAGCTCATCCCACACGGGACCCTCCACATACCTAACCAACGGTTCCAACCACCCATTTCCTCCCGTGTTTGCCCATGCTCAAAAATGGACTTCTAACAACCAGGTCAGCACTAAAATTTACATCCCTTCTGCTATCTCCAGTTCCAAGAGCCATTCCAGTCCTCGACTCAGAAACGCTGGCCACTCCACTGTCAACCCTGCCAGCCGATTCACTCTCAAGCCCTATGATAACCGCAGCTATCTCCTTAACCTCAACCAAAAAAAAAAAGAATGAGGAGGAGAAGACTGATCAGATTTGTGAGAGCTCTCCAGAGTCCGCTCCAGAATGCTCTCCAGAGCTCAACAGGGAGCCCACTCACATCACAGTACTCAACTGGGAGCCCAATCAATTCACAGAGCTCAACCAGGCATCCAACCCTCCATCGTCTCCCGTCTCATCTCCACTGGTTCCATCCAGCTCTTCTGAGTCTCCATTGTCTCCGCTGATCCCATCCAGCTCTCCTGAGTCTCCACTGGTCCCATCCAGCCCTTCTTCATTTCCTGTTCCCACATCAAGCCCTTGGAGGGCTCCTGTGCCCACGTCCAGCCCATAGAGGGCTGTTGTTCCTCGTCTGGCCCAGGGAGGGCCTGAGATCCCAAGTCTAGCCTCCTGTGGGCTTTTGCTCCCACTCAGACTTGTGTTCATGATTTGTGTTTTTCTTCCCATGTGCTTCCCATGACCCAGTCTCTCCCTCTCGTTTTGATTTAGTCATTTGGTTCAGGTGTGTCCTGTTAACTATCCTTGTTGCTCTCTGTATTTAAGCCCCAGTCTGTTCAGTCTTTAGTTGTCCAATCACTATTATGTTATGCAGAGGCGTCATGCCCATTCAAAGTGAGGAGGCAAGTGCCCCCTCAGATTTCTGAGCCAAGTGGATTTAAAATGCAGCTTCCAAATGACAAAAAAAATAGCCAAATAATATTTTTTATATATTCGATACAATCACAGCGGTGTGATTAGATCATTCAAGGAATAGCATCAGCTGCTAGATTAAAATATGTGTTCGCTGGCTGGTGCTGAGCCAGAGACAGACGCATTCGTACAACGCTTCATGATAACCAATCAGAAACAATTGTGTTGCACTTATGAATGCAATGGCCAATCAGAGACGTGCAAAAGAGTCACTGAAACGCAGTGTTTTGTTCACTTGCTCGCTGACTGAATTATTTAGCTAATTCTCTCATCAGAAATGTAAAGTACACTATTTTGCCCATCACCATTTATTGATCAAATAACAATCTATAAAGGTGCAAAACGCGTTTACTTACACATGTTTGAGAATCGAGACAAGGACAAAATAAGTAAATAAAACATAAGCATAGCCTATATCAGTTATACAGTGTTACCATAGCTGCTGTCACATGACAACCGTAACTAATACCCCGCCATGTGCCCCCTCAAAAATTATGAATGCATGATGCCCCTGGTGTTATGTTTTGTTTTCCTTCACCATTGTGCCGTGTTCAAAGTTTGTTCATTAAACTAGGTGAGTTTGAACTGCACCTCCTGTCTTCACCTTCCTTCCTGCATCACTGTGACAGTTTGTGTATAAAGTGAGCATTTCAGTCTTTGCCAGCAAAACCACTCTGTGCCGAATTTTCTGAGGTAAGTGTCAAACAGATCAAAAATCACATTTATCAAAGCAAAATAGCAAAGAATTTAGGTCTTTCACCAACTACCATACGTAATATTGTAAAAGATTCAGGGAATCCAGAGAAATCTCAGTGCATGTAGGGCAAAGCAGGGAACCTCAGGTAAATGTGCATGACCTTTTGAGCCCTTAGATGTCATTGCATAAGAAACCATCATGCTGCAGTGTTAAATATAGCTACATTTGATCAGAAGTACTTCAGAAAGCTGCTGTCATTTACCACAGTCTGCCGCTGAATCAAAAAATGCAACTTGTATATCTGTTACTCTAGAAGAAAGCTATACATCAATGCAGTGATCCCGTCGAGTTCTCTGGACCAGAGCTCTTCTCAGATAGTCAAATAGACAGTGGAAATGTGTGCTGTTATCAGATGAGTTCATGTTTTTAGCTTTTTCTTGAGAAAAACTGTATTAAATTCTCATATGTACATGTATGTATGTTATGTTTACATATGTCATATGGCTTCATAAAATGTCCTTAAAACGTAAACAAAAAACAAAAAAGTGAATTAACTGAACATAAATATTGGAGCCTGATAAAAATCCTAATTTTAGATGAAACTTTCAGATGGCACTTAGAGGCTTTTGCATCTGAACTCTTCTTATATAAGCATATGTCAATGATTCCAGATTTACCTGCCTCCTCTTTTATGAAGTCCAGGAGTTGACTGTAATCACCTTTGGCAATGCATGTGTGACCAGCATTAAGAAAGAGCTCATGGTCCTCTGGTTTAACTTCTTTAGTTGTTCTCTAAAAAAATATGGACAGAAACATTGTCAAATGTTTTATTCACAAATAATAATAATGATAATAAATACAAAATTAACATATTGTAAATCTTGTACAATGTACAAACCATTCACAGCATTTTACCTTGTTTATGCCTGTTACATTCATTATCATATGCTTAAATGACACATATATATGTATGCTTAACTTGAGTAAATACAAATTCTCACACACACACAAATTGCAACCAAGTACGACACTTAATTTTCAGTTTTCTTGCCCATCTTTTAACCACGTCCACTAGTTGATTTGCTGCCATTTTCAGAGCAGGTCTTCAAAAAAAGAACCTAGCCATACAACTGACAATTCAAGATCCGGGTTATAACCAATACTTTTCTGTTCGGGATCTGAATGACATTTGCGCTTTTGAAATTTCAGCACAGAAGATTAGCTAGGCTAGAGCAGCTAGGTTTATACAGTAACACAGGTCAGGGTGTTTGAAAAGAATCTAGCAATCTGACAGGGGACCCTTATAAACCTCTTAGGAAGCATTGCAGCTGAGTGTCTGCTAATAGGATTAAGACAAAGCAATCTGAAATAAATGGGACCAGATAGAACTCTCTCGAATGCCCTGGAAAACAGTCATGGGTATTCTGATTGTAATTTACAGTCAATGAATATTTACTCAGTCAAATTCTGTTTGTTCAGCTAACTTTAAGAGGCACAGTCTAAGTATAATTAATTAAACACTATGCTGTCACTAGATGTGACTAATCGGTAGGATCATACATAAGACCACACTGACTCACAATAACCCTCTCAAATGAGTCCTGACTTTATTTAAACATGTCATGCCATGGAAATACTGAAAGCACACCAGAAATTGCTTAGTAATCTTTGGCAAGCATGTGTGTACTGTCCCTTAGTAAAATCCCTATTAAGTCCAGTATTGCTCCAGTATTGGACATGTAATTTGATATGAGCCATGTCTTTGACTTCCTACATGGATAACTATTGTAGACCCTGATTTCAGGTGTATGGAGACAAACCAGGTTTGAGCAATAGGATTTAAGCAGCAGCTGCGAAGTTTGCTCTGTCTATTACAGTGTGGTGAAAGGCTTTAACAAAAGGCACAATGTAAATATAACAGGAAAGGACAGGCTGGTTGCATGTTAGCTTCAGATTTGCCCGTGGCTAATTGAAGACTGCTGATTTAGTGTTTTGACAGTGAACAGACTGTGTGCAATAAGTCAAGCTAAAAAAAAGGTCTCTCACTGTATGGTGACAGACAAACAGGTTTGTTGTTTCTGCATGGTCGGCCCATGTCCTATTGGGCTAATTATATGTTTACAAGGTGTTGCAAAAAGAAAATTAGAAAGCAATGATTTAAGTCCTGTTATATTCCTGTTTTTTTCCTTTCTCTATATTCCGATTTTTGTTGTTGTAACCACATTTCGCCATGTTGATTCAGTTTTATTAAAAAATGTTTGGAAAAACTGCTTAATTTATGCTACCACATAAAGCAAATTCTTACTTTGACAATATTTTGGAGAATAAACATCTGTGATAGCTTGGCTTTGGATTTAGTCTGATAGGTATATAATTATATAGTATGTGTTGTGTATACTGTGGCCTTGGCAGAAGTATGACGACGATTGAATACTGTTTCTGGTGATACTTTTAACTTCTTATGTGGAATAGTTTTGAATAAGATGTCCTAAATTCACATGACTTTGTCCATGACTTTTTTGCAGCATTTCTTTTGAGTGTATATGTGTAATAGACCTCTCTCAGGTCACTACTATCATATTTCAATGTATTTTTAATAGGGAACAGCAACAGGACAACAAAAGTGTAACTTGATTACCTGACGGACACATCAGCTTTTCAGGCTTTGACTTTTCAGTGGAATTTAGAAAAGGGAAATGAGGCATTACAATTACAATATATATTTAGTTTTAATTGTAAACTTTTGATTATGGAAAACTAAATTTAATGATTGTAAAATAAGTATATTTCAGTTTAATATCCTGATCGCAGACATACATACTGTGAGACATACTATGTTGTTTTCTTTCTTGTGTTTTTTTCTTTCTTTTTTTCAAATGGCATGCTAACAGGACTTTTTACTCCATCCCTTTCTTGCCTATTTCTTGGCAATAGAGTGGCCCCTAAGGCCCCTAGAGGCCATGTCTAGAGCTGATGCTGTCTGCCAGTATCCCTCCCTAAACCCCAGCGAGCTTGTCAAGAAAAACTGTGCTGTTTAGGGGTCGCTCCCTAGAGTCGATGCTTTAGCTTTCACTGCCTTGCCTGCAGATGGACTTCTGTGTTTGATTTGGAACAGTGCACTTTATATGGACATGGCTCAGATTTTCCCTTCCCCATGATTTAATAACTGCAGGAAGGATTAAAAACTGAATAATAAATATTGTGATTCATGGAAACTACTCAAGCTATAGCTATACCTCTGACCCCTGCATGAACTTTTAATATAGAAAGAGGAGGTGTCGGAGTCAGGTGAAATCAGCTAGGCCTTGATTTACTGCATCGTTGTTAACTTAACAAATTTAAGTTCAAATGAAAATATGCAGCAAATGTATTTATGCACTCAGTCTTCCAGAATGCATCAGCGTCTGTAAATTTTTATTGGTCTGAGTGTTATCAGAGTGACTAGGACCATGGGGAGGAGAGCACAACAGATCCATACAACCATACAGGTGCTTCTATTGCTGATGCCTGCTTGCCCTTTTGTAAATCGGCATTTTGATGGCAGTTACCTGTGTTGAGTTGTTCCAAATCAATATGTACAGTGTGGGAACCTTAATTGACAAGGATAGCACTGGACCCTTTTCTAAAGGAGAGACACCCCGTCTGCCTTTGATCAATACCACGTTCACCATCACGGCTGAGTCCACTTGTGTGCTTGGGTACCCTGAACCTTTATCTCTGTAGGCAACCCCCAATGGCAGAAGAGTTTGGGATGTTACATGTGAACGGGCTGTCAAAGCAATTTTGTCAGTCTGCTCATTCTCTGGTGTTTAGAGATGCTGACACACTGTGTACTGGTTCCCATGATTTTATTGAAGTGATGGAAGCTTTTAGGCGTTTTTTTTTTTTCCCTCCCTCTCTCCTTTTATCCATGAGTACATGTACAAGTGTTTTAATCTGTATTCCTAACGCTAAAAATGTCTCTGGAGCACATTGTTTTCCTGACATTTAGGTCAATAGATCTTCATTTTATTTATTTATTTATTTTTAAAAGTTAAATCAGTATAACTTATGCTGTGTAAATCTAGGTGACAAATGCTTTTTTTTTTTTTTTTTAAATTTCCAAGCTATATGATTTTGGTCGTTTGTCAAAATGTTGGGCCCAAATGTCTGACCCCAACAGACAGAAAATGTTTTTATGAAAGTCTGCTTACAAAAAAAAATACAGTATTGCTACTTCATATCTTATTATACTATTATGTTATTTTTTTGTGTGTATAAGTAATTATTATATATGATTTATATGTATATTGTTGTATATACAGTATATTATTGTATATTATTGTATTTTCTATTTATTGGAATTGTGACTTTATTTCTTGCCATTTGTTATTTTATGTCTCACAATTGCAACTTATATCTAACTTTCCTATCTCACAATATCAATATTGTAATAATACATTTTGCAGCATGATCGTATATTGCCATTCCGAGTTCATATCTTGCAATTGTTGTTTTACATGTCACAATTGAAACTTTATTTGTAGTAACTGTGACTTTCTCATAAATTCTGCTTTTGTCACAGAACAGGAGGAGACCACAAGGTGAGTGAATGGTAAATGAAGAGGTATTAATTGATTAAACTCAAGGAAGTAGAGGAGTGGAGAATCAGCAGCTGAGTAGCACATTAGCTGGTGAGATGAATCAACTAAGGGGATTCATAGATCTTTCTTATTTTGCAGGTAGGACAGCGAGGGTTCCACAGAAGACAAAGATGATCCAGAGCAAACGGCTAATCAGGTGACTCTCTTGAATTGACTTCAATATCAGACAAAGGTTGGTGAGGAGTGAAGGCGGCTTTATACTGGTCTTGATTGCTTAGTGACAGGTGCGGGGAATTAGTATTTAGGTGATTGTGATTGTGCAGACTGAGAGCTGGGATCTGACAAGACGTGTTTCCCTGACAGTACCCATGACATTCGCTGCCGCTTCTGTGTGCTTCTGGGGGCAGGTTTCTCTGGATGAAGCTGATGAAAGTCAGACAGCAGAGAGGTGTCAAGTACAGGTGCATCTCAGTTAATTACAATGTTGTGGAAAAGTTCATTTATTTCAGTAATTCAACTCAAATTGTGAAACTCTTGTATTAAATAAATGAAATGCACATAGACTGAAGTAGTTAAATTCTTTGGTTCTTTTAATTGTGATGATTTTGGCTCACATTTAACAAAAACCCACCAATTCACTGTCTCAACAAATTACAATATGGTGATATGCCAATTAGCTAATCAATTCAAAACACCTGCAAAGGTTTCCTGAGCCTTCAAAATGGTCTCTCAGTTTGGTTCACTAGGCTACACAATCATGGGGAAGATCTAACAGTCGTCCAGAAGACAATCATTGACACCCATCACAAGGATAGTAAGCCACAAACATTAATTGCCAATGAAGCTGGCTGTTCACAAAGTGCTGTATCCAAGCATATTAACAGAAAGGTGAGTGGTAGGAAAAAGTGTGGAAGAAAAAGATGCACAACCAACCAAGAGAACCGCAGCCTTATGAGGATTGTCAAGCAAAATCGATTCAAGAATTTGAGTGAACTTCACAAGGAATGGACCGAGACTGGGGTCAAGGCATCAAGAGCCAACACACACAGACGTGTCAAGGTATTTGACTACAGTTGTCGTATTTTTCTTGTTAAGCCCCTCCTGAACCACAGACAACATCAGAGGCGTCTTACCTGGGCTAAGGAGAAGAAGAACTGGACTGTTGCCCAGTGGTCCAAAGTCCTCTTTTCAGATGAGAGCAAGTTTTGTATTTCATTTGAAAACCAAGGTCATCGAGGAAGGGAAGTTGGAAGTCCAGTGTTAAGTTTCCACAGTCTGTGATTTGGGGTGAAATGTCATCTGCTGGTGTTGGTCCATTGTGATTTTTGACAACCAAAGTCACTGAACCCATTTACCAAGACATTTCAGGGCACTTCATGCTTCTTTCTGCTGACCAGCTTTTTAAGATGCTGATTTCATTTTCCAGCAGGATTTGGCACCTGCCCACACTACCAAAAGCATTAAAAGTTGATTAAATTACCATGGGGTTGGTGTGCTTGACTGGCCAGCAAACTCACCAGACCTGAACCCCATGGAGAATCTATGGGGTATTGTCAAGAGGAAAATAAGAAACAAGAGACCAAAAAATGCAGATGAGCTGAAGGCCACTGTCAAAGAAACCTGGGCTTCCATACCACCTCAGCAGTGCCACAAACTGATCTCCTCCATGCCACGCCAAATTGAGGAAGTAATTAAAGTAAAGGAGACCTTGCCAAGTATTGCGTACATGTACAGTAAATTAACATATTTCCAGAAGGCCAACAATACACTAAAAAAAAAAAAAAATTCTCCGTGTTATGAAGTATTCTAATTTGTTGGAAGTTAATTGTGGGATATTTTACATGTGAGCCAAAATCATCACAATTAAAAGAACAAAAGACTTAAACTACTTCAGTCTGTGTGCATTGATTTATTTAACCTGTTAACCAGACCCCCCCATTATGGGACTCAAACTGAAAGAGAGTTCAGTCTGGCCACGTCCAGGTGCGGGTTAACCGATAAATACACGAGTTTCAAAATTTGAGTTGAATAACTGAAATAAATGAACTTTTCCACAACATTCTAACTTATTGTTATGCACCTGTATATCGTCTCGAGGTACTCAGGATTGTTCGTCTGGACAAAATCCCTCCCAGTCCACCAGGTATTTGAGGCGGCCACCCCGATGCTGAGATTCCAGGACATGGTAGATGGAATCCTCGTCCGCGATTTTAGGAGGAAAAGGCACGTCGGGCTCATCAGGTCCTGGGGAAGAAGAAGTGACCAGGTTAGTGAAAGGTTTCAGAAGGAATACGTGAAAGTTAGGTGTGATGTGTTAGGTAGGTGGTAGGTCCAGCTGGTAAGTGACATTATTGATCTGCCTCCTGATGGTAAAGGGTCTAATGAAGCAGGGACTCAGCTTATGTCAGGGCAGCTGGAGATGAATGTCCCGCGGCAACATCCATTCCCTGTCACCTGGTTGGTAGGGCAATGCAAGTAGGCAACGGGCATTAGCTTGGGTCTAATATCTTACCCTCTTACTCTTCCTGAACCAGAAGTCAATGGCTAGGACTTCTGAGGTTATTTCATCCCAGGGAAACAAGGGAGGATGGCAGCCAAGTACACATTGGAAGGGAGTGAGACCGGTGGATTGCTGACGGAGTGAGTGCTGTGTGTAGTCGGCCCAGGGGAGGAAGTGACTTTAGCCTTGATGGTTCAGGTGGCAGTAACTGTGAAGGTACCCCCCAATGTCTTGAATCTTCCGTTTAGTCTGGCTGTTGGATTGTGGGTGATATCCAGAGATGAGACTAATGGAGAAGGCAGAAGAAGGCTCGAGACCCTTGAGATGAACTGTGGTCCATGATTGGGCACAATGTCCTCTGGGATGCCAAAGTTTCGGAATATGTGTTCTGCGGTTTGCATGGAAGTCAGTAGCCCGGGGAGTAGGATCGGTTTGCAGGCCTTCAAGAACCAGTCAACCACAGCCAGGACACAGGTGTGGGAGTCAGACCTTGGCAAGTTTGTGATAGTTTACTCTGATGTGGGACCAGGGTCGGTGAGATAGAGGTAAGGGGACCAGTTTCCCATGAGAAAGATGATGGGGTGTCTTTGAAATGGCGCAGACTTAAGCAACCCTTGATGAACTGGGAGACATCCAATCCCAACATGGATCCCAGAGGAGCCGCAGTTGATGAGGGCTTGCGCTGAAATGGAAGTATGAGGAGAAATTAATTGTATGGTCATACTAGATAAAAAAAAAAATTGAGGGTTCAACTGGATGGTACTCACCGCTGGGCGAGGTGGACGAATGGGTCAGGTGTTGAGAAGGTGACTGGTGACCCTACAATATAGAGAGACACAGAAATTGATACTTCTGTCATGCTCTACAGGTTAGATGGCATGAATTGTGATGCTTGGGTTCTGGTGCTAGAGTGGATGATGTGACTGAGGGCAGTTACAGTGGATGAACTCCTGAGAAGGCATGGAGGTGATGGGAGATGTGAATGGCCTTTAAGATGAAACTCTCAAGCCCCATGGTGTCATCATAGATTGCCATCTGCCGTCGAATGTTTGGATTCAGCACCTGCTGGAAAGTGGTGAGTAGAGCGATCTTATTCCAGCCACTTAAGGCCACAAGAGTGTGAAATTAAACAGAATAATCCCATACCAAGCCTCCTCCCTGACGAAGCCTGAACAACGGTCTTGGACAGACAGCTCTGACATGGCTTGGCCAAAGACTTCCTTGAAATGATACGTGGGCATCAATGGTTTTTGTAACATGGCTTGTTGGCATTCCAAAGGGACTCCGCCTACTGTAGGGCACGTCTTGTAAATAGGGTGATCATGAAGGTGATCTTGGATCATTCTGTGGGAAATGCTGTAGGCTGCATGTCAAAAAATAGTGAGCACTGTAACAGAAAGCCACCACAATCCATACAGAATACAGCAGGCAGGGCCATGCGACTGGCAGAGGCAGATGCAGCAGTTGTGACCGGTGCAAGTACAGCACTGACAGCATGAACAAAGTCCTCGAGTGTTAGCGGGCTTTGGGGCTGCCGGGACCTGATGAGACTGGTGTTTCCCTGACAACTTTGATTGTGACTTATTATAACTATAAATTTGCCGTTTGAACTTCATAAAAGTTACTTTATATCTCACTAACTAATTTTGTCACCATTATTTTATACCTCACAATCACAAATTTATTTCTCATAAAATCAGCTTTACACCTCACAATTGTAACTATATTTCAGTGTGACTTCTCTCTAGCACTGTAAAATTATTTCTACTTTTAAACTATGCCTCACAATTACCTTTTTATTTTTCTACTTTGAGGTTTCATATAACAAAGTGAAGTAATAAATCAAGTAAATGTGATTTGGAGGTCAGTAGCCACACCTGCCTCTTCATGCTGTTGTTGTGCAAACACATAATAGCTGGACTGTGTGGAAAGCAGGTTGGAAAAACTCAGTTGATTTGAGCAGATCAGGTACCGGTTGTGATCATTAATGATTTAGCATACACCAGCGGGAAAATGAGCAGGGGCCAGTCTCATCTACCCCTGCAACCCAGATCTTTGTTTTTGTAATGCTTTCTTGCAGATTGCCTTTTACATTGAAAATAATTAAAAGGAGTCTATATTTTGCAAACTAAAGATTCATTTATCTCTTTGAAATATTTACTGTGGGACAAATTAACTTTACAGTGATATGTGTAGCAGCTGCATATTTTCACAGTTGTATAAAGGTAGAGTCAGAAATAATGATTGCTCTTTATAACCGTTGAACTTAGTAACATGGACACTTCAATTCAATGGAATGTATTACTTTTTTGTAACATGGCATTGGCTCTTGTCTATACTGTGTATAATTTTCCCTTTTCTGTTGGCTGTGGGCCATTATTATTTAATGCGATCAGACCAAGTGAGATTTATTTACCAAAGATCATGTTTGACAAAAGGGAGATAATACATTTTTATATCAAGTGACCGGTACCCAAATGTATGATTGTTTGTTTAGTTTTTTTCTCTCAGAGCTTGCTCTTTTGTTACTTTCACACTTCACATCCCATCAGAGAGTCAATACCAACCACATTCACAGAACAGCAGAAAAACATCACAGCTGTTCCCACATACACCACTACATGAGACAGCTTTTTATCTCTAGTGCTTTTAAACAGTGTAGGAACATATCACCACGTCTGAGTTAGCGAGCAAACGATTTGGTGTATTTGTGGGTCTAGTGTCAGAATGTGTAGGAGGCCGTGTGAGCGCGTGTGCGTGCTGGACCTTAGGGACTTTGTAAGTACTTACCAGCTCACTGCAGACTGCCTGATCTGTTGAGAAGCAGTGCAGTGGTTTGATGGTGCTGCAGAGTGACACATGACTACACAGACCCCGAACAGACATTAGCACAGGCTTCAGCAAACCTACATCTGAGCCTCAAATCATTCATTAAATCAAAACATCAAAAGGAACTTTACTTGAATGCCTCAACATTAATTTTTTATTATTACTGAGAATAAATCTTTTGTCATTTTTCTCACCACCACCGTCTCCTGTCTCTCTCTCTCTCCCTCTCTGTCTCTACATATCAGCTTGCTGCATTCTTTTCTCCTTTTCTAGTTTGATACATCCTTTTGCTTGGCTTGGTTTTTTGTGAAATGGATCTTATGAATTTTTCAGAGAGGTTCATTGCTTTAGTCAGGCCTGGTTAAGTGCAGGATTGTATCAGTTTGCAACCTTTTAGGCTGTAACTGCACTCTTTCGAAAATCATGTTGTAGAGGAGAGATTTAAGCTTATTGACATTGATGGATGACTACTAATGATATTCTATTGTTATGAACTTTAATATATACTGAAACATTTCTTTAAAGAACTCTTTATTTTTTCTTTCTTGAATTGTGGACAGGGAAATGCAGGGTGAGGAAATGCAAGGACTGTTAAATAAAATATACTTTTAATACTACTGGAACTGTGCAGCTTGGACCTGTATGTCACATTGTATTTGTTTCTGACCGGAGAGTTTCTTTTTGTTCAATCTTTTACTAGCATGAATCCTTTTAGTGCTTTTTTCAGGATTCATGTGCTAGATTAATCTTTAACTGGTGATGAAACAGATCTATACTGATGTACTCCAGCTAAAGAAAATTTAGCAGGATGAATAAGATATAATGTCATGGAAATTTGACGTACTGATGGTGGAAGTGGAAGTAGATTTCTGGGAAATGTCAAATGTTTTTTAAAGGTATGCTTTCCATTCGTATTTAGTCTCGATCACATCTCAACATATCTTCCTATGTTTTCATAATCCGTAAGTGAAACTGTCTGATTGGAATTCTGAACGTTTATTACATATATGCTTTTACACATAATACTGATTGTGCAGTGTACGGAGCTTTATTGATTATCGTGGAACTTTAGTTAGAGTGACAGCTTTTAATGATAAGGGAGTTTGTAAATGTGATACTAATTTAATACAACAATTCAATAAACAAGAGGCTATTAAGTGACTTACATTGTTTGAATGTAACACTATTGCCTAATTTTGCTCTATTTTGTCATTGAAAATAATTTCAAACAAAGTCACAGCAAAGACCCCTTCCACAATAAGATGGGTTTTGCTGTATACACATAGCCTTAATTTTGTATCGGAGGCATTGTAGGCATTTCGTCCAAATGGATCCAGCATTTAGGGAGAGTGAAACCGATATTTTTTTTAAACCGGGTCCCAGAATGGAGAAATCTGAAAACGCTGACCTTGCGTTTTCGTGTGGACAGTGAATCCGTATATTTTCTGAAACAATGACGTCATCCGCCCACGTCTCGCCCCTAGTCAGACACAACGTCATGTAGCCTAACAGAAATGAAAACACGAACAAACACTGAACGATTGTCTTATTTATCAACATTCACACAGAATAATAAAGTATTTTTCTATGTTTTTTTGTATACCGCGCACAAGGTTTATACAGTCCAAAGTCTTATTCTCCGTTTTTAGTGTATCTCTGTGGGAGAATTTGTGGGCAAATTTTCTCACTGGAAAAATGTACAGTGCCACATACTGGTCTGGCATGTATACTACATCATTTTGTGTCAGTTTTGTGGTTTCACGTAGATGCAGATCTTTCTTTAAACGAGAAAAAAAAGGATCGTACAGGGAAAGCTCTGGCTTCCTATGGACGTAGCCTAAGCCACCTTGCATCTCCATTCCAACACAGCATTGTTTCATTTATGAATGAACATCCATTTTTAAATGAATCTTGTGAGTCAATGATTAAATTACCCATACATAAAGACGGTCACTTGCTTCATTCCTGAATGAATCAGCCGTTTGAACCTAATGGCAGTTTTAGTTTCATTGTTATAGTACATCTTTTCAGTTATTTAAATCATTTAATGTTTCTATATTCACATTTTTATATTTAAAACATTAATCTCAACATTCATTTATTAATTTGATTGCACTCATGCTGCCTCTGAGCCTCATTAAACATCTGAAAATACATCTACAAGCCACTTTTGAGTTCTTCTGTGCCACCTGTAGTACAAATTAATTTAGATAATTTTTTCATTTGATCAGTAAATTATTCTAAGCTTATAACTTAAAAAGCCTATAAATATTTTTTTTTTCATTTGACATGAAAGATACTTTTGACATTATAAAGTTTCTAAAAAATTCTACATTTCTTTGTAAATCTATGAGTCAAATATCAGTCTGTAATGAGAAGGCTAATTTTAATCAGAATTTTTGATTATTGATTAGAAGGTGCTCCTGAAGTTTTTGACTGCTTCTAAAATTTTTAACAAGAAGTGCTCTTTAAAAAGTATAGTAAGCATAGAATCTTGCCTTTGTGTCTCCTTTTGAGCGACAGCCATAGCATAAAAATAGTGGCAGTGATATGTAATGCTAAATGAAGCAGATAAACATGTCTTTAAATGAGCAGCGACCTACTGCACCCACCTCTCAGCAGCTGGTGGGGGCTCTCTATGCGACTGCGTGCTGTGCAGGGGTTGGTGGGCCCCTCTGCGAGATAACTAATGGAAAAGCTTTCAGGGCCTTAAACCTGAAGGAAACGTCAGCTCACATTTGGCCGCTCACCCAGGTCTAATGTCTCTCAACTATGGCAATCACTTCTGGTCTTACCCATTTTTACTAAAACCCACACACTTAGCTTTTCCCTGTTACACTGTCTCGCACACACATACTTCAACCCTACAGACTCTTCAGAGTTACTGACTTTAGTGCGTGCCAGGACTCAGGAGACTTACCTTGTTAAACAGTCCTGAAAACAACAAGGACTTCAAAACAAAAGTGTGTGGTGTTTGGGCAGTAAAAGCGTGGTACTCAGGCTCAGCTGGGACATCCCAGAGCAGACTGGAAAAATGCTCCCTGTTCCCCTGGGTCTGTACTGAGGTGTCATGTCAAGCTGGAATAGGATGAATAGGAGCAGACAGACACTTTACACTGATGGCCTCACACAATGTAACCTGATGCAGAATTGAAGGCAAATCAGACTTTGCTATTTAAATTACTTTTTAGTTCATAGAAGCAGTTGTTTTATTTACTGTGTCATTTTTTCACACAAAGTAAATAATAGAGTTAATATATACTGTTATAAAAGTTGTTAGCATTGCACAGAATTTTCAAAAAAAAGATATTTTAATTTGGTTTTACTGATGGGAATTTTGTAGTTTTGAGATTTTATATACATAACATTCAAATACAAAATGCCATACATACAAATACATATTTTTCCCGTTGAGATTTCTAGTAAAACATTCTTATTTTAAGTATTTTCATCTAATATAATTCTTAAAACCTGTGCAAATTGTTTTTAGTGTGATGATCTGTCATCTGTGCCAAGCAAATTCCCTGTTATGTCTCTCTCTCTCTCTCTCTCTCTCTCTCTCTCTCTCTCTCTCGCTCTCTTCTATCTACCTTTCTTTCTAAAATCATGAATAATTTGTATCCTCACCCTACTGCCTGATGACAGCTGTGCAGTTGTCTTGCAGTCTATTTTTCAGATCAAGTAAATAATGAATAAAGCTCCACAACAAAAGAACACAGTATCTGAGCCCTGTCTCCTTCCACTGCTATCCCATCACAGGGGTACAGAAACCCTGCATTTCTTCTGTCATTCTGTTCATCTGGCTGAGTGAGGGACTGCTGAGTAATTCATCTTTGATAAAACCAAACTATGTTTCACAATTGATCTATTCAGTACTTACCTATTTGGGCTTAATTGCTTTCATGGTACTTCTGCTTTAAAAAATTAAAAAATAAAATTATACAACACACATCATAACCAATCCACTCATCTTTTCTATTTTAAGTGTGTGTGGTTTTCAGGCTCTTTTTTTCAAATATGTTTATCACAGTATTCAAGTCGTGATTGGCAGTTTGGAGCACTCCTAGGATTTAGTCCTTAATATTGTCTGGTATTGTCACTTGGGAAATGTTTGTCTATCATGAAACATGTTTTAAGAACATAGGCCCACTTTTGATTATTTTATCCTTTTGTTTTGGTCGTGCACTTGCTCTTTTTTATTTCTTTTTCTTTTTTTTTTTTTTACTTATTTGTTATTACTTTTTAATGTTTTTTCCTCCTAATTTTTACTTCATTTTTTTTATGTATGTATATTTCTTAGATTTATATTATTGTGTCGTGTACATAAATTCAACCAGATGGTAATAAAACGGCACTGTGATGCACATACATTGTGTTGTATTTGCTCAGAAGTTCTAGTTTGACCCTCATATCATTCTAAACCTCTTTGACTTACTTTCTTCTGTGGAAATCTAAAATTGAAAGTCAGTGGCACTGGCAACCAAAACGGTTTGGTTCATCAAAATATCTACTTTTGTGTTTTGCAAAAAAAAAAAAAAAAAGGCATGTTTGGAATGACATGAGGGTGAGTAAACAATGAGATAATTATTTTGGGGGTGAACTGTCACTTTAAGGTATAGAATTGTCCTGAATGCTGATTCTTAAAAAAATACTGGGTCACTCCTCTAAAACCTGAGTGAAACTTAAGTTATCTTCCATATCTTATTTGTAACCTAATTTTAGATAACCCTAAGCATGAAATAGCCATGTATTTATACTTCCAATAAACCACCATGTAAATATTCCCATAACTCGTTATACCTGTGTTTTAAATAATTAGACAGATTATTGCAACCTTTATGTTTTGTTTGGTTAGTGTAGGTCTCTATGTGTTCGTATGCCAAAGACTGAAGTGCTCTGATTACTCGCCCACTGAAATTGATTGGGCTCTTTCCAGGACTTCTTCTATTCATATTTGATATGCCTGGAGGCTGTGGGGCTCCCTGAAATCTGGCCTAGCCTAATGGTCCACTTGAAGCTTGCACTTTCCCTCTGAGTGAACTGCAGAGGTTTAAAACTGTGGTGGATCCTGACCTACCTTAAGGCAGTGCAATCCCAGCAGCACCCTGGACCACATCCACTCTGTTCTTACACACCACTCTAATGTTCTCCAACAGGGATTTTAAATGACGGATATGACTATAGAGTGATTCTGACAATCATGAATGTTATCAGCTGTTGATAAAGTCAAGAAAGAAGGAGCAGATTACATTCCAAATATTGTCCTTAATAATTCGGGCATGTTCGATTTTCCAAACAGCAGCAGGACATGTAAATCCCACAGCTGTTGTTTCCTGCAGTCAAATCTTCAGTGTTTTAAAATATTAAGCATTTTCGCGGGCATAAATGCAGTAGGTAAGATTTGAGTCATGAAAAGTCAGTGATTTCAATGAATGTAGTAGTGCTTCGTGTTGTTTGATTGTGTCTTCCTATTCAAAAACGTGTGCGTTCAACAAATAATTTCATTTCGAAACTAAATGTTTAGGGTACTTTTGTAAAATGGGGAATTATTTTTATTATTATAATTTTATCCGGCGTATATGGGCGGTTGCGTTTTTGCTAACAGATTTTAGAGCGTACATTATTTACCTTCACTGTGCCAGATCCCCAGAAAAGTTGACGTTATATCCTGGGGCCGTTTAGACTGGAGGGAAGCAGAACACACTGACCCGCCCTATTGTTCCGCGGGATTGAACTGTTTCTGCTGAACAAACTCCCTGTATTTACACTCAGTTTGGTTAACAGGAGAAATCCACGAGTGTTTAGAGTGTAAATAAAAGGGGATAATTATTTCCATGGTCAGATAAGGCAGAAAAACAAATAGACGTTCGATTTGAGGACACCTGCATCTGATTTCTAAAAAGAGGTAAAGGCTAGGCCTACCTATAATACAATTTCGATAAAAATAAAAATGTAAGGTTTTTGCAAGATTTATTCGGTTTTTGATGACTAATTGATATGTGCTAGTAATTCATAATTTCTGCAGGTAATTATGAATTAAAATATAAAATAAACCAGATAAATTGTATAGGCTATATATAGTGTTCAATAAATCTCACATTTATCGAGCTGTGCAATAAATCGTTGGAAAGTTGACAATCAGTTGACAACCAAATGGACAAATAAATATTCAAAACATTAAGATCTTTGGTCTTTTTTATTAACAATACGAACATAAATTATTCTTGGTTTTCAATTAATCTGTTTTGTGTCTTATCTCCTCTCAGCTTTCAGTGAATTAGTAGGCTGAGATGTTATTTTATTTAAAGACATAAGTAGATCAATCCTCTTTATTTTTCCACATGTTTCTCTTCCCTTTCATTTCTAATATGAAATAATTATTGACTTTCAATTAACCTATTTCTTGGTCTCTCCAATATAAAATAACGCACTGATTGCGGAACACATTTGGAATTCCCCATAGCTGTTTCCTGTTTCGAATAAATCATTTTCTTTTAAACGTAATGAAATACCCAACTGAATTCTTAAAATAATGATATGCTTTCATTTACAATCATGAAATGAAAAAGCCTATGCTTAGCTCCAAATAGCCTAAGTTATTCGTTGTGCACTATACAGAGATTTGATAAATCTGTATGAAACAGGCTATACAAACTTTGATAATTACACAAACAAATAAAAAATACACACGAAATATCTCTCCGTAAAATTCTTTATTCCAATAAATAGTGTAAATGATATAAAACAAATTTAATTTAAATTAATTTATCGATTTAATACATTTTAAAAGACAGTTGAGTTCTTACATAGCCTATTTGTTTATTGCGTTGAAGAAAACGAACCTAATAGAAAAAAAAAAAAAAAAAACATGATGAATGGAAAAACTTCGGCGAGTTGCCAAATCATTTAAGTTGCGCTATAGTACACAAACAACTCTTTTATTGATGAAATCTCGCAGTCTATTGTAGTGCTTGTTTTGCCAGCATTCCCTTCGCAGCGTTGAAAACAAAGTGACATTCTTTTGAGATGCGCTGATTTTTGTCTCCTTCAGCTGATATTTTGGGTGATACAGTGTCCTTTCTAGCGGCGGTTATATTTCGTCGCTAATTATTTTGGTGATAATATTTTGGGTTCAGACACGATGCCTGGCATGTCTCTGCAGCGGGCTATTGATCTGGATCAAGATACCCTGTGATATACCCTGCAGAACATCACCATGAAAGCTACCAGACCTGCTGGCCTGCTGCTGACTCGTAGGCAAATCTCACAAAGCATAAACAGCTCTACAACTAATGTAAACGCTATTAGTTGCCTACTCTAAAACACTGATTTAATGAATGAGCATTTGTAGCTTGTTACGTTAAAAAAGACTATTAAAGTCCCGATGGGTTGTTCAATAGTGTTTGGTAAAGTCCTGAAGTGTTCCCTCACTTCAATCCGTGTTGTGTTTCCTTGTGTCTTCTTAAATCGACCTTGCGCTGGAACCCTTTGCCGCAGAGGTCACATCCAAACGGTTTGAATCCGGTGTGTTTTCGACTGTGTGTTATCAGATTGGAGCTCTGACTGAAAGCTTTCCCACACACCTGACATTTGTGTGGCTTCTCCCCTGAGAGAGAAAACCCATACGTCAGCGTTTCTATCCAAAGTTCTGTTTCTATAGATACAGTTCTTTCCATGTATTTCGCTTACCTGTGTGGATGAATGTGTGTTTCTTCATATCTGACTTCTGGTGGAATCTCTTTCCGCAGTACTGGCACGGATAGGGCCGTGTATCGGAGTGTATGAGGAGGTGAGTGGACAAAGTGGATGATCTTTTAAAACTTTTCCCACAGATTTTGCAATCAAAGCTTCTTTCCTGTGGGATGAAAGGTGTATTTTTTAAAAAAAATTAATTTTTTTTTTTTTGGCATCCAATCCATTTAATTTAATGTTTGCTAAAACATAACTCGAGTGGCCTACTCTACCTGTGAGTGAACAGCTCTGTGTTGTTCCAGACTGACTGCGTGTCCAAACGTTTTCCCGCAGATGTCGCAAGCGAAAGGTCTTGTTCCACTATGCGACCTCCGGACGTGAACTTCCAAGCCATGTGGAGTAGAAAACACCTGTGGAACGGAGAGGGCAATATTTATTGGCCTAATCGTGATTTATAAAAATCCGAGCGAGCTATTTTGCGCTACATTACCTTGCTGCATTTGATACATTTGTATGCGCCATTCAGCAGGAGACGACTGCACATCACATCAGAGCTGGCTTTCACCTCCGTGCCCTTTGCCAGTGTGTTGCTGTCATCATAAAGTCCAGAGGCAGTGGCGCGCTCGAATAGTGTGGCAGTGGAACTATAACTGTTGTAAATGCTAGCGCCAGATCCTCTTTCAGTGAAAAGAGAGGACTCGACCACGCGGTCTTTGTAATAGTCTGGAGGAGCAGGGCGCTCGAGATCCAGAGAGGGGTGATGGTTGAAAGTATGCTGGACCAGCTGTCGGATTTCACATCCAGAGTACCTGCTCCACGCGTAAGGTCTGAAGGGGACGGCGAAGGGCTGGGTTTCCTCAGCGGAGGGAGAAAAGGACTTTTCTGACTCTGTTAAAGAGACAAAATCGATCATTTAATGATTTCCGTGTATTAAATAAATCAGTTTGGGGTTTTACAGTGACTTAGCCTACATAGGGCTAGCTTTGTAGCCAAGGGTCGAATTGTTTTAAACAATTTTACTTAATAGGCTAAAGGTTCCGTACAATTTGTGCCAAAATCTGTTCATTTGGCAAATATCTTAAATAACTTTCGAACAAAAGCAATTAGCTTACTCATTTTTTTTATATATTTGATCCAAAATGAACTAATCAAGCAGGCTATTATGGTCGCTGCCTCATGCAAATTTTCACCGAAAATTGTACATGTTTTGGTAGAAAACAAAGCTTTTAAAAATAGGTTGGGAAGTATATTCATATTTAAATAAATAAATAAATAAAGCTTTAGTCGTATAACAGCCTCCATCTGAGTGAGTGAGTGAAGTGAGTGAAGTGACATTCAGCCAAGTATGGTGACCCATACTCAGAATTTGTGCTCTGCATTTAACCCATCCGAAATGCACGCACACAGAGCAGTGAACACACACACACACACTGTGAGCACACACCCGGAGCAGTGGGCAGCCATTTATGCTGCGGCGCCCGGGGAGCAGTTGGGGGTTCGATGCCTTGCTCAAGGGCACCTAAGTCGTGGTATTGAAGAGCTTCAGATGTCATAAATATCTGATGAGCTTCAGATGTCATAAATATGCCTACGTCAATAAATATGTCCATACCAGGTGATGCTGATGGTGATGGAGGTCGCCAAAAGTCTTCGTAATCTGAGGAGGGGTCGCACACGCTTCCCCCACAGCTGAGAGGAGACTTGGAAGAAAGATCCGCGTGATCCACCACCAGGTGAGAGTCCGGTGAACACGCGCCCTCGGTGTCGCCTGTCAGGGCATCCGGACAGCACTCTGACTCGTCTGAAGTTTTGCTTTCTGTTTATAACATTTCATTTTTTTTTTCGTCAAAACCACAACTGTATAAAATATTTATCCCACAATTGTTCACGAGCATCTAATGTACCACGAACGGCTCATTGTGCCAACCAAAATCTAGAATCTAGAGTTTCCCCCACACAAATGTAAAAATACGCCCGCTAATTTACAGCTCTTTCTTTCTTTGACAAGCATGCTGTCTTTCATCTATTAAGAATCTGAAAAATAGTGATTTTAAAGGGAAACATGTCATAATAAAAGGGTTAGGGTTATGATTAAATGGCTAGACAACGTTGTTTTATTTTGAATAAATAGGTAGGCTATAAACTTTCTGTTTGAACATTTGGATTCATTCTGCATTCTTATCTACTACACTATCAATAAATCGATATCATTTTGACATACCTGCACATATATGAGCTAAAATAGTATCAAGTCTTTTGTGGTCATCCTCCAAAGATCGTGGTTGGTGGTAGCTGTGGGCTTTTTTGCTCTTCACCAAGAAAGACCTAGGCATTGTGTCTCCTCTGGTTCCTTCCTGCTATGTCCTCAGTCATTAGTGAAGATCAGGCAATCTGTCAGATCCACGGATGCGGCGGCTTTTTTATCTCTGAAAAGATTTGAAGACCATTGGTTGAGCAGCGCGTCTGTAGTGAGGAGCATGCGTAAAGCAGTTCTCTCGTCTGCCAGGTGTTATGAAGACAGGTGCTTTTAAGGAACAACTACCAAGCCTTAGGCCTGTGATTGGTCCGCCTCTCTGCGAGAGGACAGACAGGTCCGGGGGGAACCGTGGCTATCAGGATAAGTGATACAGTGTTTTATCAATGTGTTACTCAATCCCTAGCTGCAGGGGGAGAGGAAACGCGGAGACGGCAACCCAGCCTGTGCCTGTTCACTCTATTGACTCATGATTTGTGCAGTTATTAAATAGGCTACTGGCTGGTAAAAAAAATAAATAACAATAATAATAATTGTTTAGGCTACTTCCGAAAGCAGCCTAAAAGTTTTGCTTACTTTTTGCTTATTTTGTTTTGTTAACACAAAAAGGATGCAATTGATAAATTATTTTTTTTTTTTTTTGTTTAATTATGCGTAATATATTTTAAAAATGAATATGTTTAAATGTGTAAATGCTAACATAACTTATTTATTAGCCTAAATGCAGCATATGCACATAAACAAAAATCAAACATAGCCTAAGCTAGTGTATTTTTAAATGTATTTTCGTTTGCTGCATTCGAAAATGCACATTTTGAAAAAAAAAATAAAAAAAATAAAAATAATTGCTGTTCTAATTAAATTAGAAATTTAATTTTGTATTAATTCTTTAGCCTAATTCTATATTTTTACATTTTAGTTTCAGATTAGGCTGTGTGTCAACTTTTTATCGTCACCACACCCCCTCACAATTCCATTACAAAAGTGTCATATGACAGTCTGAACATCATAATGACACATTACTCTTCAAAGAAAGCTGTCCTCTCTTAACAACGTTTTTATACCTTTGTCCATAATAGATAGTTATTGATCGTAGATAGTCAACCCTGTTATGATTTTGTAAAGAAAACAATAAAAAAAAAAAATTAAACTGACATTTGTAGAAATATCAACATCATATTTTCTTGACCTTGAGCGCAAGGCGAAAAAATGGCCATATGAACAATAAAACTCGCCGTCAAGACAGTTTTGAAGACATGTCATTAAATTTGAGATGGCTCAATGTAATCCATTTCTGAAGTAACATTTTTAATGAAAAATGCGATTTTAAATTATTATTCACATTTTCAAAATGCAACATAAAACATTTTGTAGAATGGCATTTTTATTACCGAAGTTAAACATTTTAACATGTTGCTCTTGATTTCTATCATTGACTATAGGTTGATTAAGCTGGCTTTATCAAAGTGATAAGGTAAAACTTGGTTTTTATAGCCTCGGAATAATGCTGTCCACACGGCAGCGGGGTCACGGTGTTCTCGAGTTTCGTGGCTGCTCAGTGAACAGAGCTGCCTTGTTCAGAGTGGACGCTGGTGATCTGTCGTGGACACAACAGGGACACGCATTCAGCTCGTGCGGCAGACAATCAGTGGGAGCCCATACAGCCCGTCCATCAGTCTGCGTCTCATTGCCTTTGACTCGTGACAGCCGCCCGTCTCCCAAATGAATCGCTTCACTTCACTTACATAGAGCGCAATGCTACTGCAGTCTATCTTATTGAGGAAAAAAAAAGATGTAAAATGATGTGGGCAAACCTTTAGACTATTGCTTCAACTTGTCATATGGACAGTTTTCGATCTCTTTTTGACCAGTCTGCATGGATTTATGCAATCTGTAATCACACAGTCCAGGATCTGCAGAAGAGTGTGAGTAGCCCAGGAAATCAAAGTGCAATGTGCCCTCCGTCGATTAGACATGCCACCGCAGGGCATCCGGAAGACGGTCACAGGATACCGATAATGTAAGGACACTATAGGCAATATCTTGACTGTCGCTCAAACATTATCTCACTTTTGCTGTGCTTCATCACGAAAATCATATTGGCTGTTGCATAGTCTTTATACAGTTAGGTTATCGCCTATTTATCCTAAATAAAGAAAATGACAGAAACCTAAAACTATTTACAGAACACTGTAATAACTGGAAAAATAACTGAATCTCAGCACCAAATACTTTTGTCGTAACCAGAATCGCGTCACTGTAACGATCCATAAAGCAACTCTCAGAATAAAATGTAGAAAGTAAAGGGAAAAAAATCCTGAGCCTTGTTGCTTCTTTTTTATTCTGAATATAAATTTCAATAAACACTACTAAAACAGAGTGCATATTTAATAGCCTATTTATAAACACAGACTAGAGAAAAGATTAGGCTACTTCTCCGAACACCCGAAAACGTTATACCAAAACAACGCGGATGTTTTCTTTAATATTTATGTAGCATACGTTCTAACTGACAAACTTGTCATCAACGAAATACCAAACGCTGCAAATCTAATTTACACGTTTACATTTGCACTGATAAAACAGTGCTGAGATGAGTCAATGAGTTTTATTAACGTTAAATTCGTAGGTGCTACAGTATGAAACTCCATGCGTAACTGGAAACGCGCGAACTGTGATTTTACTCTCAGCGAAACCTTGATTTAAGAATTATGTTTTATACATATCAATCATTTTATATTTGACAAGTGCTCATTTGACATCAGGAATTGCAGGGCTTACCTGGTCACACTATTCGCTGTAGGATGAATTGAGTGTGGTCGCGGTGTTTTAGTTTAAGTCAAAGAGCGCGCAGCCCATCTCATCTCAAGGGTTTTTTAAGTGTAAGAGCATAGACAAAAAGCTTCCTGAACGTTATTTGCGACACATCTCAATAGTAATCCGGTAAAAGGAGGGCTGTACCCTCAGCAGCTGTTTATTTGAACGCAGTGCTTGAATGCGTTTTATTTGTCATGTAAGACAGTTACATAAGATTTAAACATAAATCTCGCACAATACAGGAAAAAATACAAGTTCAAACATTTTTTTCTAGAGAAACTAATTGCAAAAATGTATTGTGCTAATAATGTTACTTGAATATATAAAGCCTATTTATATATATATATATATATATATATATATATATATATTTATATATATATTATACGTTTATACGTTTATATATATATATATATATATATATATATATATATATATATATATATAAACGTATGACTACATTTTCCATTAAGAATTTTTAATTCTGATGCTGCACGGAAAAAAAGCATGACAATCGTAGGCCACTATCAAATATTTTATTGTGATCCGAGTCAACATATCCGTCATCTTCAAGCCACTTATCTTGCATTGTCAACAGTCTGTAAAGCGTCTAATGCCCACAGGAACATTCCACAGGAATTCATTTTTTTTTAAAGGTTTTAGTTTATATTAAATAATGTTTTTACTTAATTACTTTAAATCACTTTAGTGTCTTGTGCTTTGCAAGTTCGTTTCGCAAAGTCTTATGTTTGTAGCTGAACTAGCCGTTTTAAAAGGTGGGCAAATAGTGTACCAACTTTACATCCATCATGCTGGGTTTTAAGGCTTGTTCTCAGGTGCCATTCATCTCAAACCAAGCGTAACATCAGAAATAGCAGACTGATGTGAAATAACTTCCATTTCTTTGTAAGTCTTCAAATGAACCATTGGGACATACACACTCATTGGAGGAGAACAACAATGTAGAGTGAAGATCAATTGACTTAAACAGGGAATAGTAGTAATTTCCATAGTTTTGAAGTGATATGCATGTCATCTGTGCAAAAATGGAAAAGAGGGACAGTCTGTGTACTTGTATTCTCATTGCCTGTGAGTGTTTGGCTTAAGTAAGGCCAGAAAAAAAATGAGAACATTGCTCCACTAACAAACACTCCCTTGCCTTCGATTCCATCAGTTTGCAGGTATTCATTACTCATTACATGCTCAGCATACCGCATTACTGTAGAAATCAGCAAATCAGCAAGATTTTCATAGAATGTTTCCAGGCAAAAAACAAAAACTCCATTCTGTGAAATGGAGAACTGACTAAAACAGAGCTACAGTACATAAAAGTTACGGGACAGCAGTGTGCAGGGAAAAGTTGTTGCCTCCAAAGACCTCCCAAATTCAGTAATGCATCGCTTTCAACTTAACTGTACAATACATTACAATATAGACATGACATCCATTGAATACATATTTTCAAGTAATAATGGAGATGGAAAAACAAATCAAAACATGTACATATTTACATAGATGCTGGCTCCTTGACCCACACTTAATGTGTTCCAGACCCAATCGTATAATTCCTGCCAGGAAAACAAGGCTTGCAAACCTACGATATGACACCACTGTATTAATATGGAACAGTTTAATGTGCAGTTAAAGATAATAGTGTTCCGTAATACGTTTCCTTCAAAAGTTCTGCTTTCACTGGTTTCTCATGGTTTGTTAAAAAAGGATGATTTAAAAAATAAAAGCTATGACAATGCAAATTCTTAATGCATAAAACACTACGATATACAAAATCGCTTCTCGTAATGTGAAAAAAAACGTGGGGTATTAGAAACACCCCCTTTTAAGGTTTGGGAATCTGGTGCCACAAAATGTGGATTTTTATTACAAGGGTCTCAGAGCCTAAAGAGGCCTATTCATCCTCTTATTTTGAGGCTAAAATGAAGTACTTGAGCCAGGACAAACATCTGATGCATTTTGGCAAAAACAAAACAAATGCAGATGTAAACCATGACCTTAAAGATATGACTCCATAAGTCCATTTGTAAAGATGAACGCGGGCTTTTCAAGTTCTCCAGTTCGAGTCCCATGCTCAATGCTCTAGGCAGATTTAAAAGTCACACTCTTCTTCCCAGACCTTCGATGGCAGTTTGTGTCACCGATCCAAATGATCACACTGTAGTTGTCTTATGGCTGCCATTTGAGGACACACTAATTCGTAGGGTATCTCCTTCCTCGTCACCCTCACTTTCTGAGTCCTCCAGGTTTGGATGTAGTGTGATCCGGCCTCTAACCTGATGACTGGTCAGCTGGGGAGACAGCTTCACTCCGTCTTCATCAGAGGACTGGTAGGATTCGTTGTCCCCTCCATAGTGATTGACTATATGAATCCCATCAAAACTGGGTTGGCCGGCTAAGCCCCGCTGCCCTCTTAAGCACCGGATCTACGAGCAGAGAAAGTGAGCGTCAGCACAACTGAAACTTCAACACCTCAGCCATTTCATTTGACAATATGCAAATGAACACCAGGAAACTATTTCTTCGCAAAAGATAATGATAGGAAAGACAACAGCTGCAAAACACACTCCAACGCACAATCTCTGAACAGCACCATCCGTTTAAATAAACACATTTAATGGTATAAAAGGGTCAAAATGCTTCAAATGTATGCATTAAATGAGTTTTCTACACAAACAGCGTGAACTACATAGTCGAACAAAAAGGGGCAGTTCAGTCAAAAATGAAAATTGTCATTATTTTCTCAAGTTCATGTTGTTTTAAACCTGTATGAACTTTTTGACCAACAGCTATCACTGTATTTTTTTAAATCTTCAAATTTACTTATTTTGTATTCTGCTGAAGAAGCAAATGCATAAAGTTTTGGAACGACATGAGGGTGAATAAATTATGAAAATGTGAAATTTGTGCAAACTATTTATAACGCTAGTAATAAATCAGCAGGTCATCTGCATTTTGAAATATATGAAATGTATCATATAATATAATACAATGCTCTATGTCCATGCCCAAAAAAGGTCGTAAATGAAATGGCCAATTTTAAGCCAATAAACAGTCCTTGTGTGAAATGTGGTTTTGAACTGAGAAACGTGCTCTGTGGTATAACACACAGTTGATGAATTTGTATTCACTCTTACCTGAAACATTCTGCCACAGAAAGACAGACATGTGGGGAGAGACATATTCATGGGTATTTCAGTTTCACCACAATCAGAAACATTCAGTCATTCAATCTGACATTAATTCTAAAACAACCAAGAGTTGTTAAAAACTCTGAAAACGGTGTTCATGTGGTATTCATATGCAATGCACACTGAAGATGTGTGGGTTGTAGAGGCTACAGAAAGAAAAAAAGTGAAGAAGCCGGAAGACTGTGTCAAAATGGCAAGTGAGGCCACAAGTATGACAAGTCATGACTTTGTGATGTTGAGAGATTAGCTCAAGTATGGTTTTGCTTGGTGCAAATGCGGCTGATTGGAAACCTCTCGCTGTTTAGCAACTACGTGATTTAAATAGCAACCAGATACGAGACATCCGTCCTTTTGTTTTAAGGTTATGACTAAGCCGACTTTAGTGTTACTGATCTTTTAAGCACAACTTTACAACTTCAGTCCACAAATCTCTAGTAAACATTTACAGAGGAAGGATATATATTTTGTAAAAGGGAGCGATTATATTAAACTTGCCATTATGTCCTACTATGATAACTGATGAAGTTAGCCTTGAAACTAAACCGTTGTTGTTTTAAATCAGTTATACATCAGATTAACAAATGAACCATTCTTAAATCGCTCTTCACTCAAACTAAACATCCACAAAAAAAACCAAATCAGTCTTGTTCGTGAGGGTTTGTGGCTACAGACAGGATTCATGCTGCTGTTTGATTATGCACAAAGAGGAACCTGCTAGGGTTTAAGAGGTAAAGCTGCCTTGCTGCACTCTGTTGATAGGGATTGAGATGGCCCGAGAATGAACGATTTAGTAGAAAGTTGTTTGACCGCAAACCACCAGCCTTTTGTTGTCAGTATTAGGCAGGAGGAGAAAATCAGACTACATCCTGACCTGCACCCTGTAGAAATCAATTAAACGCTTTCCGTTTTTCTGTTCTGCTCTCCCGCATTCAATTTAGCTTTCTAACTGTCTAATAATGTCTAGCTAAAAAACTAAAGCAGGTGACATTCGGCTATATATATTGTGTATTTAAAACTGGTTGTTCCATAAATACAATCAAAGGAAAAAAGACGTCAAATTTGAGGTCATGCCCACTGCACATATTGTGTCAACACATTTCCAAACAACCGCTAGTGATGTCAAATTCCAAATAAACATTACACCATTCAAATCAACCTGTATTTAAAAAAAATATTTATTGTAATTAGAAAATAAAACTATACCTTTTAAATGGTCACATGATCCCATTCACGACCCCCATATTGAGAATCATAAGACAAGCAGTTTGGGAAATGGATGGATGGATATTTTTCATTAAGTTTTCTTTCAAAAAAAATTTTAACTGTCCATTTATCAATTTATTATACAGGCATTCAAGAGTGCAAGTAATCTAATCGCAGGATTTACAAAGTGGCAGCTTGAAATATGTCACTGCCACAGAAATAGCAAAAATTACCAGAAATCGGACTTCCAGAAGTGGGCAGCAACCAAAACAACACATTGGCCACAAAAACTGCACCACCTACAGACAATCAGAAGCTGTCACAAGAGAAGCACTCATCTAAAAGTGATTTCCAGCAAATCAGTCAGCCCTGACAACATCTAAAACCTCTGGATATGTTAACCTGAACATCACACCAATGCAGGACTGTGTCCTCAGCCCTCAGTTGTAAACATTAACTACCTCTGACAGTTATTTGGAACACTATTTATATCAAATTCAGTGGTACTCATTAATAACCACAATACTAAACCTTGCAGAGAAGACAGATCTTGATAAATTGTGTGTGGTCATTTCCTTTTACACGTCAATGATGAAAATCCCTTCTGATCCAAAACTCTGCAATGCCTCATGTCAGAGTTAAGAGACTCTTAACCCGGAGCATCAAAAACAGGTCCGGGTCACACAGAAAAGCTCTCTTTTTTTTTTTTTTTTTGTCCATTTATAAACTTTTAGAGGATACATAAATAAACCTTAATTTTTATTACAAAATTGTAGATTTCACTGGTTATTATTCAAAAATTATTTTTAGTGTACCATCTTCAATGACTGTGTAGAGCCAAGGTAATGCTACGTAAACTCTGAAAACTTCTCACTGTAATTTCTGTGTGCATTTCTTCTTTTGTCCACCTTCTACCAGAGGTTCAAACACTATTTAAACTCAGGGTCGACAGAACAGATTTTGGGGTGGTTATGACAGCACCTGTGAGCGGATAGGTGTAGCGCTAAGAGTGTGATGGGGTGTGTACAGGCAAACTGAAGTGCAGGAAGAGGCCACGCACAGGGCGTAGTTAACACTTAAAAAAAAGCCTGTGAAAAGCTAACAAATCTGTTCAAAACGCTCATAAAGCTTGTGAAAAATAAGCTAACCACACAACAAATAGTAAAGATCAAAAACACTTAAGGCAGGAAAAGAAGCATCTCATGGGTGGGTAAAACATCACAGCTACCAAGTAGACTTTTGACATGAAGACTCATAACAAACCATTCAGGGTGTGCACAAAACTACATGTGTAACTACTGCTTAAAAGATACATCAATTTCATTAAACCCGAAAATGTATATATTTTTTTGCAATGTTTTTTCAAACTTTATCAGATAACACTTTACAATAAGGTTCCATTTGTTAACATTAGTTAACTACATTAGTTGACATGAACTAACAATGAAAGCATTTACTAATGCAATCCAAAGCTTGATAAATACTGTCACAAATGAATTGCTCATTGTTAGTTAATGTTAAAGCCGGGACACACCGAGCCGATGATCGGCCATTTGCCATCGTTGGGCCGATGGCAAGCGACGGTCGGGCTAGTTTGTTTGGTGTATTCCACTCATCAGCTCTCGCTGGGCTAACATTGATTCAACATGAATCGGCGTCGGGGATGTTGGCGAGAGTGAGAGCTCTGATTGGCTGTTCAGTTTAGCAAATTAGCCAGTGAAGAGAATTAAAGCAAAAGTGATAAAATCAAGCATCTGAATGAAGGCGGTACAGAAAGAAGGCTGTTTAAATGTTACGTGATTTTTCCCGATCATTTTAATACGCGAATGTTTTCATGACTTGAGCCGCGTAAAATTATTAAAGTTATTAACGTTCCTGATATTCAAAATGGTAAGCAAGCGCTGCTTTGTTTACATTTTGTTTATCTGCGTTTATCTCCTTTTTAATGACAAATATATACTATTAATAGCTGCTGATATGAACAGCTCGTTCCTCTCATGTATGTGCAGAATACACGTGTTAGTTTGCCGTCAGCTGTAGTCTGTGCGGTGTGTTCCAGCGCAGCTTTTTCGTCACTGCTAGTTCTTTAAAGTCGGCTTGGTGTGTCCCGGCCTTAACGCATTAATGAACCTTATTTTTCATCATGCATTCACAGATGAAGACCTCTGTGGCCAAGCTGATGCCCTTGTTATTAATCTTATTTTAAAGTGTGCATTGTCTAAAAATGTTTTAAAACAATACTCAAAAATGTCTAGGAACACAGGGATATTACCTCATGTTTGAGATCTGCTATCTGATCCTTGAGGTCTCGGATGTACTGGCTGGAGTCTGTGTTGTTGAGCTGACCTTGGACTTTTCCTTCTTCTTTCTAAATGATAGAAAATATATATATATTAGTTTTATAATCAACATGCAAACCACCTAGAACAACTAACAATCAATTACAGAATTTGTGCATGCATAGTCATTTAACTAACCTCACATTGTTTAAAATCTGCATGACTTAGTCTGATGCTACACAGGGCAACTTTTTGAGAAATGTCACCATGAATGGTCAAAAAGGTTAGACACGGTCCACAACTAAAGTATCCAGATAGAAATGTGTTGCACAATCTCTATGGGAAAGTGCCCAAGAAGTATTGCTCAAAATGTTGCCCTGTGTATGCATCATCAGCCTTACTCTCTTTCATGGATAAAAAGATACAATTTCAATATTATATTTCTTACTCTTTTCCACACACTATAAATTACCATTAAAAGTAACCCGTTTGACTAGTATGGAATAATTTTCAAAGTCTTTGCCTTCAGTTGGTTGGTAACTGCTACAATAAGTTCACAGAGCTGAACTCGAGAACCAAATCAGTGCACAAATGATTCATGTATTGGACTCACTTCTATTACTATCAATGTGGCACAAAGCTAGGGCAGTTATCAATATTGTCAAAAGATTTACATTTTGGTCCTTACACACAACTATCATATGGTTAAATTGGTGTAATAAAAGCACACAAATACTTCCACTATGATTTAACAGAGCTTTTTCATCATCTTGAAACTTGATTGCTTCAGTTTTCATTCATTTCTCTTATTCTAAAAGAAGTGGCCAATATATTTTTCTAATTCACATTTTGCATTCCACAGATGCAAGCTGTACAGGTTTGGTGAAAAAAATATTGACAACATTTTCATTGTTGAGTGAAACACTCCTTTAAGGATAAGTGTGAGTGAAAAATCTGTTGGGAGTGTTGTGGCGGCCATATTAGTTTAAATATGTGTCAACAGATTGTGAGGCTATAAAAAAAAAGTTGTGTTTTTCACTGCTGCTAAATGCCTTGGGGGAGCTGCGGTATTGAACAGCCATGTGTACACACTACATAACATGTTTACCCTCCACATTCACACCTGTTAAAAACGGAATCAAAACACATGTAACAAACATGCTGCAAAGAGCCGTCTTCCTCTGCATTGGTACAGTTATGGCAAGCCATACAGGACAGAGAGGAAGGAGTGAAGGAGAAGAGGTGCAGAAAAGGGTGTGTTTAGAGGTACTGAGGTAAGATCAACGAATACACACACACACCCTCCTAGCAGGGAAGGGTGTTTTCAATTACTGTGGTCTGCGTTCGCCTGTCATGCAGTGCTCTGATAGGCCGAGGATGTGGATGATGAGGAATTTAAAGTGTTCTTCCAAGAATTTGTGTTTTTCTTGAGGTTTCTCCCCCTTCCCCCCATAGTGTTATGATAAGGGAAAGGCAGTTAGCTGACTTCCTAACTCTCAGCTGCATGAAATCAACAGGTGGCAGGTTGCAGCTAGGGACATCAAACATCTGAGTAATGGCTTCCTTACTTCACTGAATGGGGTAATCGATGTCTATCTATCCATCTAATCTAATCAATCTATCTAATCTGTCTCTAGCTAATGTCTGTCCGTATGTCCTTCTATCTATCTATCTATAGATATATATATATATAGAGAGAGAGAGAGAGAGATATCTCCATCTATCTATATATACACACACACATTCCTTACGTCACTGAAGGGGGTAGTCTATATATATATATATATATATATATATATATATATATATATATATATATATATATATATATATATATATATATATATATAATATCCAAATTGTGAAACCAGTGTTAATACCCAGGCCTCCTACTCTCCAGCAATTATATATAGGGCTGTCGCGGTGAAGGAATTTCACTTGCTGTAATTTTGAGCAGCTCAATGGCGTGATATGTGGTATTATCGGCATATATATATATATATATATATATATATATATATATATATATATATATATATATATATATATATATATATATATATATATATATATATTTATTATATTTATTCAATATTCAATAAATTCGATACCAAATAGCATTGGAACAGGAAGTGACGAGAAAAGAAAGACAACATAAAGAGCCATATAACAGAACATAAACCTGACAACAAGATCGTTAGGCTATTGTTAGCATAACAGTTCATTCTGATCATCGAATCTGACTGGACAACAGACTTTCTACTGATATTTCCACCTGCGTGCATTGTAGATGGGCTGTCAGTCAGTCTTTAAACTTTTCATTTAGCTACACGTTTAAAAACACTGATTCATTCTAAAAGAAATGTAATGAAACACGCTGTTGAAAACATTTTAACTTTGAGTGCTACGTTATAAGGCTCAGCTGACCAGCAATGCATCGATGCTAAGACAGAGATTTGGATTTCCTTGGACATGACAACCTATTTTCACAAATATATGTCTCACAAGTAATCGCACATGCTCAGTTGATCTCTCTCTCTTATTCGCCGTCTATTTAGGCATTTTAAGTGCAAATCTACAGAGCCTTGTTCAAATCAGAATGGTACATATGTTATCATTACTATCTTATTTAATGTTCAATATACATGCACAAAACGTAAAATGAGAAGGGCATAACTATGAAAACATAAACAGGGGTTGTTGCGGTTCTTGCATTCCTCTGCACGGTATTGCGATTTTGCGACTATCGCGACAGCCCTAATTATATATAATACCATTAAATAAAAAACAAAGTATCAGTATAACCAATACCAGTGTTGTGGGTAGAGTACTCTAATTACTTTTTTCCTGAAATTTGTAACTTAACGCGTTAGTTTCGTGCGTAAGTAATCAGTAACTTCGTTATTTTTTTTAAAAAGTAATCCGTTATTTTAAGGAAAGGAAAATCCCGACTGCAGCCTGCTTTTTGTCAGACAGTATGCCTAGGTCTACTGTGCCATCTGCGGATGCATCAGCGGAGCCGAAGCTCTGTGATCGTAAAGTCAATGGCTGTGATACGTCTGTGCCCTGCGCCTGACCCTGTGTGTGTGGGTTTTTTTTTTCAAACTCCCGGCAAGATGGCAGAGAGGACAGCGTTTGGTTTATGGAAGTACGCACATTATTTTCAATTTGTCAACGAAAAAGAAATCGACTGTCGGACAAACGTTTCGAAAATCTGCTTCTGCTATGTTTTAATCACTACTTTGAAGAGTAAATGTAAGAGGACTGTGTTACAGCGAATTTAGGCTCGTGACTGTGAGTGACACTTTAATAATAATTAGTTCGGCTATTAAGCGATTTGTCATTTGCCTGTGTGGCAGTGAAGGTTTTAATTCGGTTTGTTATCATTTTTGTTTGACAGGCAGCTGTTAATTTCTGTTAGATCGTTGGCTGGCTGGTTGTTCATCATTTCTAAATGGATTTAAATCTGCAAGCCTGTTTAAGGTTGTGTTTACAAGTAAGCATACTTGTACTTTGATAACTGCATTATGTAAAGTTAAAGAAAAATCAGGAGTTATCTTGTGGTGCTCATAATATACAGTAGCCTAGGCTACCAGGGCTGGGTAGGTGCGAATTTTGATTAATAATATGTTCTGTGATAATAAATAAATAAAACACCATGTGGAATAGCCTATTGCTGACTGTCTTTCCTGTTATTGTTATCCTGCAGTGTTAATTTAGTCGGATGAATGACGTTATTCATTGTCGGGAGTCACGACTTCTAGGTGCATTTAAAGGGGCCGGGGGCTGTGTCTGTCATGTGTGAGCCACTGCAAACGGCTTTTAATTTTTGGTAACGCATGAGTACTCTAACGCGTTACTTTTATGAATAGGTAACGCTGTATCATAACTGATTACTTTTAATTGATGGTAACGTTGTAACTTAACTAACTACTTTCCAAAGTAACTATACCCAACACTGACCAATACGACACCAAATATGCTTTGCTGATTTGTGCTCTTTTAACCAATCTCTGTAATGTGAATATGGATCCTAGTATAGTGCTGACTGCATTAAATTGTTTCAACGGAACAACCTTTAAGCCTTCCATGACAATATATTTACATGGAAAAAAAATGAAACGACTCTTTTCAGAAGCAAAAGCAGGTTCAGTTAAAGATATTTTCCTAAAAACAGACCATTATCCAATGTTTGTTCAGTTCAAGGATTGGAGTTAACAACTTTTTTTTCCTTCTATGTTTTCACAATCAACAGGTAAACAGCGTAACCGTTTCACACAAAAAGCAGAACAGAACTGAGCCACAATCACTCGATCGAATGGTGAAGCTGATGTAGTATTAGAGTTTAACTGTTGGCCTGATTCTGCGGAAGATTCAACTTCGTTAAATTGAGCAATTCTTATCTGATGGAACAAACTCTATTGTGACACTGCTCCTTTCTAAAATGTGATGAATGTTAAATGTAAACCTTAAAATATTCTATTTTTATTTTACCTTTTAAGTTTAAAATGAGCTCAGCAACGCAGACAGACAAGAAACTGTGCATTTATCAAAACGTAAAAACCAAACGCCTACAACACACACACATCCTGATGAATACTTCATTAAAATGGTAAAATGCTCAGGCCATATTTGTTGTTCTATTCAGGGTTGGCATGGCAACAAACACTTGTCATTTCAGTGTTTCAGATGCTTGTGATTTGAAACACTTAAAATGTCACTGTTCCCCTCTACAGCAACTCATTAGTATAGTACTGAGATTTCTCTTATTGCTCTTTCTTTGTTCGCTTTTATGCATGCATCTCAAATACACATGTTGAGCTAAATCTCTCGGATACAACAGATCATATGAATGCAGAGCAGTAAAGCATAAAGCAAAATGTGAGCTTTGATTATAGCTCAGTGTGTTTCTCTGCCTGATAGGAAGTGGTTTCTCATCTGGTAATGAAGATAGCTAAACTGCGGTCCCATGGGCCGTGCAAGCAGCCGTTTAAACCCTGAGCATAGCTAGGTGTTAAAACTAAAAAAAAAAAAAAAAAAAAAAAAATCCCACTTCACTCTACTCTAAGAGATCATCATAACAATGCTGAGGAGCAGCAATGCTGAAGCTATGCATTTTTGTTGTGAGGACTTCATTCAGGTCTTAATTGCATATCAGCCACTATAACTATTAACAGACTCGGGACTGACAAGGTGTGTGGGTGTTCAGAAAGGTGTCTACATCTGTATGCTGGGGAGCAGGGTTAGTGTGTTGGTGTTTGGTGTCAGACAGACCTGTAGGTTCACTTTATAGTGGATCTTTCCAGTGAAAATAAAAACCACACTCACACCAGGTGACTCAGAGTCAGTCCAGAGAAAAAAAGGCTGTAGTGTCATCATGGTGTTATATTTTCCAGCAATGGGACATGTCAAGTTAAGAGTGGGTGAAAGGTGAGCGAATAAACGATCCGTTTGATGCTAAATCAGTTACAATGATGAATAGAGATGCAAATTCGAAATGCTCCATAACATGTTTAAAATAGGACAGTCAATCTATTACATTTATATGGCATTTTTGTCTGTGTAACTGTTAAATGCACCAATTTTTTTGCAGAACTCAGGCTACTTTTTCACTTAAAGATTAACAGGTGTTCCATTCTGTGTGAGAGAGAGACATATAAATCAATTCCTATCAGCTACACAACATTTAAGTCCAATTCAATGATCACAGAGAACATGTATAATGTAGAATAAATTCACAAACAGCACAATAAACTGTGTGGAATTTAAATTGCATTCATTCACAAATTAAAAAACAATTTAAATCCCCAAAATTTGCTTTCATTTGATGTTGTTCAAGGCTGATAGATATACAGTGGGCTGTTACTTTCTCTCTTTGCCTCTCATCGTCACTGTCTTTTGCCAACAGCCTCAAAGTGAATTAAAATATGGTGAGCCAGGTCTGTTGCCCACAGCCGTCAGGGTATAAACCATGTAGGTAGCCAAAACCACAGAACCACAGCTAAGAGCTGCACATGCCTAAGAGGAGCGTGCTTGTCTAATCTGATATATAGCAAGCTGATGCAATTTCAGCACACACACACAAACACACACACAAAATCACACAAATACATCTAGCAGAATACAACACTCAAGTTAAATCTAAGAAGGGAAACAGCAAAAGGAGAGATGACAGACTATCCAACAACAAACTTCATAGAAAGGTAAAAGAAAGTGCTGCAGAGAAGAACATTTGACAGAAATGAGAACACTCTCATAAAGGTGAGATTTAGTTTCTAATGCAAAAAAGCCCAGTTATATCGGTCTCAGGAAGGAAAGTAAAACACCTCACACTGATATGAAACAGCACTGATGACATACTGAGCTAATCTTTAAAATAATTTGGCTTCCTGCATGGGGAACGCTACCCTTTCAGATGGCAGCGTTTTCTCCGAAGAGATCAAACGCTCATCTCACTTTAATTCTGTAAATCTTACTAATCTTTCCCTCAAATCAAAACACACTGGTTTCAATCGCAGTCAACAAATATATACATACAGTTTTGTTCAAAATAATAGCAGTACAATGTGACTAACCAGAATAATCAAGGTTTTTTGTATATTTTTTATTGCTACGTGGCAAACAAGTTACCAGTAGGTTCAGTAGATTGTCAGAAAACAAACAAGACCCAGCATTCATGATATGCACGCTCTTAAGGCTGTGCAATTGGGCAATTAGTTGAAAGGGGTGTGTTCAAAAAAATAGCAGTGTTTACCTTTGACTTTTTTCTGGGATTTAGCAATCCTGTGAATCACTAAACTAATATTTAGTTGTATGACCACAGTTTTTTTAAAACTGCTTGACATCTGTGTGGCATGGAACTTGTGGCACCTCTCAGCTGTTATTCCACTCCATGATTCTTTAACAACATTCCACAATTCATTCACATTTCTTGGTTTTGCTTCAGAAACAGCATTTTTGATATCACCCCACAAGTTCTCAATTGGATTAAGGTCTGGAGATTGGGCTGGCCACTCCATAACATTAATTTTGTTGGTTTGGAACCAAGACTTTGCCTGTTTACTAGTGTGTTTTGGGTCATTGTCTTGTTGAAACAACCATTTCAAGGGCATGTCCTCTTCAGCATAGGGCAACATGACCTCTTCAAGTATTTTAACATATGCAAACTGATCCATGATCCCTGGTATGCGATAAATAGGCCCAACACCATAGTAGGAGAAACATGCCCATATCATGATGCTTGCACCTCCATGCTTCACTGTCTTCACTGTGTACTGTGGCTTGAATTCAGAGTTTGGGGGTCATCTCACAAACTGCCTGTGGCCCTTGGACCCAAAAAGAACAATTTTACTCTCATCAGTCCACAAAATGTTCCTCCATTTCTCTTTAGGCCAGTTGATGTGTTCTTTGGCAAATTGTAACCTCTTCTGCACATGCCTTTTTTTTAACAGAGGGACTTTGCGGGGGATTCTTGAAAATAGATTAGCTTCACACAGACGTCTTCTAACTGTCACAGTACTTACAGGTAACTCCAGACTGTCTTTGATCATCCTGGAGGTGATCATTGGCTGAGCCTTTGCCATTCTGGTTATTCTTCTATCCATTTTGATGGTTGTCTTCCGTTTTCTTCCACGTCTCTCTGGTTTTGCTCTCCATTTTAAGGCATTGGAGATCATTTTAGCTGAACAGCCTATCATTTTTTGCACCTCTTTATAGGTTTTCCCCTCTCTAATCAACTTTTTAATCAAAGTACGCTGTTCTTCTGAACAATGTCTTGAACGACCCATTTTCCTCAGCTTTCAAATGCATGTTAGACAAGTGTTGGCTTCATCCTTAAATAGGGGCCACCTGATTCACACCTGTTTCTTCACAAAATTGATGACCTCAGTGATTGAATGCCACACTGCTATTTTTTTGAACACACCCCTTTCAACTAATTCAACTAATTGCCCAATTGCACAGCCTTAAGAGCGTGCATATCATGAATGCTGGGTCTCATTTGTTTTCTGAGAATCTACTGAACCTACTGGTAACTTGTTTGCCACGTAGCAATAAAAAAATATACGAAAAACCTTGATTATTCTGGTTAGTCACATTGTACTGCTATTATTTTGAACAATACTGTATATATATAGAGAGAGAGAGAGAGAGAGAGCTCCATTTACTGTAATGCTGAAATGTGAAAAGTGTGTACATATCTTAAATGTAGGATTCTGAAAAACTTTTTTTTTTTTTTGATTTTATTTGTAAATCGTATCTGGCACCTAACTGCTTTTAAAGGCATCCATTTATATACGATTTTGGGTTCAATCCAAATGATTTGTTGACAACAAACAAATCCATAACAAATCCATCAAGGTTTTTTTTTTTTTTTACCAAAAAAAGAATTGGGCCTTTCAAACATAAATACCACTTCTTAAAAACTGCATCCTCAGGAGTTGTGTGAACATCCATAACATAGCAAAAGTGTATTCACAGACAATACCTGTCAAACCCTTATTTAAAAACTAGAGTTTAAATATTTCACACAAGAACCAAACTATGTGGACCGGTAAAAATGCTATGACAGCAGATAGATTTAATAATATTATAAATGTGAAATCTAAAGGGTATTCTAGACGCTAAAAAAAAAAAAAGCTTTTATCAGCTGTGCTATGGAGAGACTGCTGTCCTGGACTGTGCTATGCTGGGCTGTGAAAGGACTAGATTGTGATAGAGTGGATTCTGTTCTCATTTGTACCTGAATCTCAAGCTCAGAGATCTGCTGCTGAAGCTCAGCCATGGTAGCAATATTGTCAGCTTCTCTCAATCTCACTGCCATTACCTCTTCTTTATTCTGTTGTAAAGAAAAAAGAAAGCAAGAAAAGAAAGAATCAATGAAAAAACTGTGACATGATTCCACTGTGAACATACATATATATTCAGCTTTTATTGTATGGCTTATTTTTGTCACGCTTATCTGAGACCAGAAACACTCAGCATCTACTGCTGCTTTCAAACTGGAGCGCTGAAAACAGGAACTGCTAAACCCTATTTCAAGCTAAGTCATGAATGAGGAAATGTAACCAAATCATATTAATGTGTGCTAATTAGTCATATTCAGCTTTTTTCTATCTTTTTTTTATTATTTTGAAAGATTACGGTACTAATTGAATAAAAGGTGTACTGGTAAATTAATATAAGAAATACATACTTTATTCAAATTGATTATATAGCCATATGATTTTTTTTTTTTTTCATTTTTTTTTTTTGCACCAAGCTGTTAGGTTGAATGTCACTAACCTTGCACTCTATTTCAGCCTGTTTCCGTTTTGTCTCCTGGAGCTCTGCATGTAACATCTTGTTCTGGTTGGTCAAAACCTGCAATCGCTCCTGTAGATTACGTGCCTCTAGTTCTGCACGCCGCAGTTGATTATTATGTATCTGATTCTGTAAATGAGAAAAATTAATTAATTGATTAATACAAATCTCTACATGTAATCTGGAGTTTAAGATAACAACTCAAATCTGAAGTGATAAGGCAGTGCCCAAACTCAACAAAATGAATGTCTGAGTATAGATTTATTAACTTTGTCTCCCTCTATTGGCTAAATATGTGTAAAGTCGGTGGCCTGCAGTACAGGGTTCAAACATAAATTAATTTTTAGCTATTTTATTAGAATTAAGTGCAATTAAATTTTGTTGTGTGTAAATCATTTTGTTTTGTAGTCAATTATTTTGGTAATATTAGATTATCCACCCTAAACATCCTTAAAAAAAAGATATATAGATATGTAGCCAGGCAAAGTCTGTGTCTGATGATTAATTGAAAAATATTTAAAACCGTTAAAACAGGCTAGGGGTAACTCAGAATAGTCAAAGATTCGATGCTTCGATAAAATAAGCCTGATTACCAATCTCATAGTTGAATATTATCAGATAATTGGGTTTTATTTAGTGCAAATCTTCAGTTTCGTCAGCTCTAATAAGTAACAACATAATATGCGTCCGACCAATGTTAGATATCTATTAATCAAAACATGTATTAATGTGTTAACATCAGTGTTTATGACTGTCGGATGTCCGATTACTCGATTCGGTAATGTATTGCTCTCCTGTCCCCAAACATGCGATTCAACTACGAGTCGACTTGGAAAAATGTTACAATTCTGAATTGACTATGTAAATCCTTAGTCTGGGAGACCCCTTACACAAGCTTAGAAACTGGCCTTCTCATGAACACCCAACACTTCTACAACAAAGATGAGCAATCGTATGTGAATGAGACCTGGGTCTCCAGTTCCAGCATCCTCTGTCTGATTTCTCTGAGCTCTGCCTGTGCCTCTGCCTCTCTGAGCCTCACGCTCATCAGCTCATCCTGAAGCTCGCTCGCTGCATTCTTCCGCGGAGTGTCTTTCCAGCGGCCTGCCGTGCGCGCCAGATGCCTCTGCACAAAACACCAAAGTACTTTACTTAAACATTTGTAAGTTAAATGGAAGCATGAAAGGTTCACAACACATGGTAAAACTACAACACTGTAGCGCTTGCACACACACTTACACACATCCTCAAACGGTGGATAAAACAGTGGTCTCTGAGAGTGTGTATTTACCTGCCAGTGCTCCTCCAGGTCTCTGACCTGCTGTCTAAGCTCTTTAAGGCCCGTTACAGCCTCTGCCTCCCTCAACTTTACACCAATTAGCTCCTCCTGAAGACGTACCACATTATTCTCATCTGGCAGGGATGCATTTCTCTGAAACCGAAACAAAATAATTACATGAGAGTAAGCTCAAGGAGTGCTTGTATAACAAACAAAAAGTAGTTTTCCACAGTCAGGTTCCTGGAGCCAGTCACAACACATACGCTCACCAAGTTTGCCTTTAACTAATCAAAAATACAGGAAAATTTTAAGTATATTACAATTTAAAACAACTTTTAATATATTTAAAAAATTTATTCATAATTGTGTGTGTGTTAATATATATATATATTTTCCGGACTATAAGTCACACTTTTTTTCATAGTTTGGCTGGTCCTGCGATTTATAGTCAGATGCGACCTATTTATCAAAATTAATTTGACATGAACCAAGAGAAAACATTACCTTCTACAGCTGCGAGAGGGCGCTCTATGCCGCTCAGTGCTCCTGTAGTCTACACTGGAGACATAGAGCGCCCTCTTGCGGCTGGAGACGGTAATGTTTTCTCTTGGTTCTTGGTTATTAATAAATGCGACTTATAGTCCAGTGCAACTTATGTTTTTCTTCTTATACTCTTATACTTATACTCTGGTGCGATTTATAGTCCAAAATATATATATATATGTGCTCAAGAATTATTTCTTATAAATGTTGAAAACAATTGGGTTTAATATTGTCGGCGGAAACCATGTTATATTTTTGTTTCAGTTTTCTTTGATGAACAGAAAGTTCAATATGTAATAATTCTTGCATGTGAATTTATTTCTTATGATCATTAAATGCGGCTTGTGCAATTCAATTAAGAATGTAAAATTATATCTTCTTGAAACTTGCAATGTGCAAAATATTTCTTCATTAGCAGGTTTTGTAGCAAAGTAGCCAACTGCATCATTGTACGACAGATCCACGACGGTGGAAAACCACAACATCCTACGGGTTTGTGCGCTTGAGAAAAGTTCTTCCACCTTCTCCATGTCAAGAATCTTGTCCTGCATCTCCTTCAGTGCACACTGAGACTCAGCCTCTTGAAGACGGGCCTGCACCAGTTCCCTCTCCAACTGCAGGATGAACTCTTCGGAGTAGCGTGGGTTCCCCTTCTAAATTGAAAAACAGAAATTTTGTGAGTGGAAATTCTGTCGATCATTCATTGTGTTAGCACTGAATACTGAATACATAACATCTAAACAGCTTTTGCGGTTTGGTTTTACCAATGCACGTTTCATCCTTGCTTTACACACACTAGTTCTACCAACAGCCACATTAAAACATAATGAAACTGAAACACAACAGTATGTAAAACAGCACTTTCCCCACAGCAAATGACACATTATCTGCTTTCTCTCCGCGTCGAGCATGTGCACATTAATAATTGATGAGCCATATTCTGCCCTTCAGTTGGGAGTGTAGATTTTGTTAAACAATGGCGACTCAAGACACTTGCTTAAGTTACACTCATATCTGACAACTCTTACATGTACATAAGCCCCGTGTGGCGCTGTTGTGCATGCAAATGACCTCTGCTCTGCTGTTCTGATCTGCAGTCATGCATGTAAAGAGCATCATTACAAGAGATGCCGTTTGAGCTCTGCTCGCTTAGATTTTGTTGCTACACAATGCAAAATGAATCAAGTATGGCTGCCACTGCAAACTGTGTTTTCATACGGTTTCTGTGTTCAAAGAGCAGGCCTCTCATCCAGGAGGCGGCACTGTCTCGGAGCTGCTCTTACCGCAAACGGCTGCTGTTGCTGGAGCTGTCGGATGGTGTTTTGAGCTTGCTCCAGCAGTACGCTGGTCTCCTCATTGTGTTGTTTGACTGTGGCCAGCTCCCGTTTGACCAGGTAGTTCTCCTCTGCCTCTTGGGCTCGTGTCACTTGACCCTGACGTGACCAATTATGGATGAGGGGTGAGCGGAGAATCGAAATGGTTGGAAACGGACGCATGGATGGAGAAAAAATAATGCTGGATCTCAAGCTCTGTCATGCTGTTAGCAGTTTTAGGCTTTCACTTTAGCACTTAATTTTTTTCGACTATCACAGGGGGGTTTTAATGTAGCATTTCACCAATAATCAGGACTGCAGCCCAAAGATACTAAGCACAGTGATGCCTTTTCCCTTAAGTCAGAAATCGCAGAATTTGCCTTATTTCACTCTTGATTGTGAGTAGGTGTGAGATATTTAAGCAAATCATGGAAATGAAGCAAAGCTAAAGACAGAACTGCTGGGTTCTTAAATGGGAAAGACAGAGATAAGTGGTGGAGAGGACAGTGAAAATTGTACCTGTATCAATCTATCTGCCAAAGAAGCACTTTCCTAAAAACAGAGAAAATCCATAAAGGAGACAGCAAAGAGAAGAGAGAGACCAAAAGATATCACAACACAGATCAAAATAATAAGACCGATTTGACAGAAAACACTGTTCTTTTTCATACCCCTACATTAAGATATTACGAATACACTGATTAAGATCAACATTTATTAAAGTGGCATGAATGCAGTTTTGAAACGGTCATAGTGAGGTGGGGTAGAAAATGAACATGGTGTCCGTGCTGTGGCTATGAAATGAAGCAAGATTGTGACACCACAACAGGGTGAAAAGTGTAAAAGGAGGCCAAGCAGAGGAAAGTCTGAGCGTCAGTAGGGTGAGAATACAATGGAAACTGGTGTAATTTTAAAGTTTGTAGAACTACTATATTGGCGCTACAAACGCGACCCTGGGTTACAAATGGGGAACTTCTGAAGGTGTTTGAGTTAGTACTTTATTTGTGTACAAAGGTCCCATGCGGTGGAGGAGATGGAAGGCGAGTAGACGTGCGTTTTTCTTTACGTTTTTTTTTTTTTTTATATGCACCATAGGCACTCGGTTTCATGCATGACATAAACATGCCTTTACAAGCAGAGAATATTCCAACATGCACCAATGTAGGTTTGGGTTTTTAACCATGCTCATAAAAGTATAGCTCAAAAGACAGCCTGTCAGACAACCATTCTTGTCTGATATTAGTACATGTCGACAAGCATTAACCATGTGCACACACATAAGGGTGATTTTTTTTTCTTTGTTATCGCTGTACTTACCAGCCTCATAAAACACAACAAGATTTCCAATGACATGCAACAAGCCAGTTAAGAAACACCCAATCGGGTGTGTTCAAGCATTTGTTATTGGTTACACCAAAGAATTACCAAAGAATAACTGACGACAAAGAGAGCCATGAACCAATTCATGATGAGTGTGTATGGATGGATGTATGGATGTAATGGTTTATGGATATGCTGGAATGATGAATGATTTGCTTTGAATCTTATTTATCACTCACTTTCTCCAGAGTGTCAATTCTCTGCTTCAGGAGTCTGTTCTCTGTGCGTAGTCTCTGTAATGGAGTGTCAACATCACCAATGTTAGACTTAAATACAGCAATTCAATATTACATAGTACTAGATGCTGTAAAACTATATTTGGCAACATCGTTAGGGCTTTGATTAATTCAGTTAATAGCATTTATTCAAATAATTATTTTAAAATGCATTGAAAAAATAAAAGCTAATTGTAGTCAAATGGACTTTTCACATTTCGGGGGTTCCCAAAGTTAAGTAATTGTCTACAGTGGTAAATAAAAAATATCAATAAATATCATTTCTGTTTTAATAAATAAGTAAATTTAAATCTATACTATCATTTTCACAACTTCCCAAGAGTGGAAACATACTGATTACCCTCAGAAGAGAGAAAAATGGCAAATTTGGAACACACTCACAGCACTGAATAACTAGCTTTTTCGTAACCTAATGCATATTATATATATATATATATATATATATATATATATATATATATATATATATATATATATATATATATATATATATATATATATATATATATATTAGGGGTGGTTAATCTGTATGATTTCCCGATTCGATTCGATTACGATTATTGAAGTCCCGATTCGATTACAGTCGATTTTCGATTATTAACGATTCTCGATTAACGATTATTGATTTTCCATTTCACAACAGTAAGTAGTAAACAAACTGTGTAAATCATTACTAATAAATGGTAGAAACAAACCGAATGCATGTAGTGGTTGGGATTTTCAGTTTACTACATGCAGCAGGCACTCTGATTCCATGTATGGGGCACATATATATTATTCATATGACACACAAACACAAGTAGACAAGACCTTTTTAGTTCAAAATCTATGCCCTGTGTCACATCGCCTCTGCTTCTGCTATGAGCAGCGCGGACAGATCTGCCTCGCGCACGCGCCGAGTGTGCACGGCTCGGACTACTCTCCACCTTACCTCCTAACTGTCCTATGAATACTTCGACCTTGTCTAACATACCCAGAGGCATTAGACAAAGTCTCCACTACAATACTGTCTCCGCGATTGCGGAGAGGTGCGGTCAGAAGACAAATATACAGGTCTAGCGCGGAAAAAATCTCCCGCCTCGTCCCCGCAACAATAAAACGCCTGCTAATTTCGCGATGAACACTCCGACCCCTGCAAACATTGTTCACACCTTGACATTTGGCAAAGGACCATTTACATTGGGCAAAGGATTCGCCGTTTGTGCTTGGTGTACTTTCACTTTCAATATCTCGTCATCTTCTGAATACAGATATTACCCTTCAGAATCAGTGTCCACGAATAGAAGTCCCAACACTTCATTGCGGGTTTATTGAAGCTTTATTGATGCCATTAGATAATAATAAAAATAATAATGATAATAATAATAATCTAATGCCAATACTCGCTAATGTTGACAATATTGGTCAGATAAAATGGCTCACTCTCACACAAGCTTCGTTTTTTTCGCACTGATTCAATGCGCTCTCGAAGATTTTGTTAAGGAGCATTACGTTTTTTTGAGTCAGAGATGAAGTATTACATGTCTGCTATCTGGTGCAGGGGAGATCGCTCCTGTTTTTTCCATTGTACACACCTGTTCTGGCTGCTTGCTAACTGGAACTGGGCGCGTTCGTGACGTTCAATTCTCGGTATAATTTTTTTTACAAAATAAAATAATGGAAAAAAAAAATCGATTTTTGAAAATTTAATAATCGATTCATACTCGTCCATAACATACTCGCGATTAATCGATAGTCGATTTTTTTCACCACCCCTAATATATATATATATATATATATATATATATATATATACACACACACACAATTGTAATAAACATTTAAACAAAATACTATTAGGAATGGGATGGCTGTCTCACCTTGATCTCCACCTGTTCCTCCATCTCCTTGGTTTTGATTGTAGTGTACTCCTTTTCCAGTCTGAAAATAAAAGGCATAAAAAAAAAAAAAACACAGTTCACAAATCTTCCATGTCCAAAAATATGTCCAAGTTAAAAAAACAAATTCACTTTACATAATGTACACTCACTTTTTCATTTTCTTGGAATTGTACTTGACTTGATAAGCAGCCTGGATGACTTTGTCTGGTCCATTCTCCAGCTGCTGAGGGATGACCTTCTGAAAGTGCTGCATTGGAGTGAAAATACCAAATTATATTATTTTACTATTATCATCTCTACTACTACTACAATTATTATACACTACTATTTATTCCTATGATGACAACGCTGAATTTTCAGCAGCCATTACCCCAGTCTTGTGTGTCTCATTTGGTGCTCAAGAAACATTTATTAATATTTTTTAATGTTTACGTATTTATTTATTTTTTCGTCTTTTTTGTAAAAAAAAAAAAAAAAAAAAAAAAAGTAATTAATGCATTCCTGAAAAATATGTATCAGCAGTTCCACAAATATCTTAAGCATTTTTTTTTTTTTACTGGGGAATTAACTACTCAAAATTCAGCTTTGCCATAACATGAATAAATTACATTTTAATATGCATTACAATAGAAAACGGCAAATTTAAATGGTAATATTATTTCACAGTCTTACTGTTTTTACTTTTTATCAAATAAAAAAAAATGCAGAGACTTCTTTCAAATATTTCACAAAATCTTAATTATTTTAAACTTTTGACAAACATTTAAAGCCAATGGTTACTCAAAAATGTAAAGAACTTTTTATTTTACTTAAAAAATAATTGCATATTTGCAAAACAAACTCATTTTTAAAACAGCCCTAGACTTGAACCATGATGTGGCAACTTCCACTCAGAAAAGTATCAGTTTGCATAACAGCTATAGTTAAGTTAAATGTGAGTTTATCCTTGAGAATAAAATGTTTATCACTACCCCACCTGCAACATTCCCTCCATGTCCAACTGCATGAGCTCAGCCTGATTCATCTGCAGGATAGCCATCCCCACACGAAACACTATCTCTAAACCCTGTAAGGACACCTACTGGTCAAAAATCAAGATGCAAAAATATATGCAGTAGCACTGTGCAGCCACCAGAGAGTGATAACAGACCACTGAAATACACCAGTGTGTTGCCTTCTCAAATTAGCTTAGCATGCAAAACATTTGACTACATAAAAATGGGAGGCAGAGTGGAGTGTGTGAGGAGAGCAAGAATGACAACCATTAAGTCCTACCTCACACATGAATATATCAAAGATCCTGGTGGCGACAGGAAGAGGAAAAGAGGTAAGAAAGATGGTGAGGAACCAAGATGAAGCATACATGGAGGTGTGGAAACTCTGGGCCTGGAAGTGCACATGGAGCTCTGGGAGCTGCTCCTGCAAAGAGAAACCAAAAGAGATAAGCAATAAGTTTGTATCATTTACTTTAGCGTGCATTGGATATAAGGTTTAAGCTGACCTTTATAGATTTATGAGGAACAAAATCAACAGACAGTCACTGACCTGAATCATACATTCAAACTGGTACATGCATAGGCCAAGTTCAGCCATACTGGGTTTAAAGAGCTCTCTCAGCCTGTAATCCTGCATCAGTTTCACAAACACACAGAAAGCCTCTTCTTCTGGCATCTGTGAGGAGGCAACAATTATATAGCACATAATCACAGACTGTAAATAATAACAACTGTACTATTGTTATTATTATGTAATAACATTTTACATAAAAAAAACTTGATTTATAAATGGTTTATAAATTATTAAATAAGATTTTTTTTTTTGATTGTGTTAATACCTGCATTAGAAGAAGGCCGACAATGAAAGCACTTCCCTGACAGTAGCCCACCTCTCTATCAACCAGGGAATATGCCTGTAAACACAAACGTTATTAAATAATTACTCGGCTAAGAGCAGAACAAGATCGGTTATTCCCCCATTATTACTCATCTTTAAAAATAAAATAAATAACAAAACAAAAAAACTCCAGTGACCTTTAGGTGTTTTCCTTGTGCTAAATCTGGTTTCAAATGAAATTAAACAAAAACCACTGTCAGGTGGTGTACAGGTTAAAGATCAGGAGGTTTATATTCCTATAACCATCTATGAACTAGAACTACTCTGTCCTAGTTAAAGAGATTCTGTAACACTTTAGTATAGGGTCCAAGTCACACTAATAACTACTTGCTTATTAGCATGTCTATTATTAACATATTGGCTGTTTATTAGTGCTTATAAAGTACATATAATGCATGACATCTTTAATCCTACCCAATACCCTAAACTTAACAACTACCTTATAAACTATTAATAAGCAGCCAATAAGGGGTTAATTGAGGCAAAAGTCATAGTTAATGGTTAGTTAATAGTGAGAATTGGACCCTAAAATAAAGTGTGACCAGAGATTCTTCTGATATTAAATATAGTGTTGTCTTAAATTAAAGTGGCTAATAACCTACCTTCATAACATTAAAGAGCACCTCCTGACCCAGACTGTCCTTCTCCTTAAAGAACTCATGTTCGGGGTAGGTACGGGCAATGTCCCTGCGGATGAGTTTTTCACAAGGCGAGGTCATCTTCAGCAGCTCAGAATACTGCTCCTTTATGGGTAGATTCTGGGCATTGCACAAAAGCTGCCACACTATTGCTCGGAAGTGATGTGGAATTCCTTTCCTAACCAGTTCCTAAGGACAAAAAACAACAAAAACAAACCACTGATTTAAATATTAACACCGAAAGCCAGGAGATAACAGCCAAACTTTAAAGCATTCGTTCATTTGAAGGATTACACATTCAAATTACTCGAGGCTCCCAGATCTAGATGTTCTCCCCAGGGTTTGGTATGTACCTCAGACAGGATAAGACCATTTTATGCTGCTAAATATAACCATGTCAGAGATTTCTACAGCAAAGCTAGATGTTTTTGTAACCAAATTATATTTGACCTGATTAAGCCGCTTCCTGTGCTCATCTGCGTAGTAGAAGATTGGCTTATATGGCTTATTTCTACAGCTGGTCATTGAGATGAGAGTCCACCTACATACACTGTCAGCACTGAGATTCTTCAGAAGCACTCCAGGGGTGAGCTACAGATGTGTCTTTGTTAGAATACTAGGCTGTACAAAAGACTTCTGTTGCTGCTTTGCTAGAAGCATCCGAGATCCTCCTCTTTGGCTTGTAAGAGGTCATACATTAAACACAAACTGCATTTACGGCGTCTCACTGAGTTCAGTATGTTCTGTGAGACCGTGACAACTGTGAAATTTGCTTAAGCGGTTTATATCATTTTCTCTTTCCCATTGTTTCCTTGTAAATGGTATTGTGCGAGCGGGTTATGTAAAACACTGCAGAAGTATTATTTTAAGAGGAAATGGAAAATATTTCACAAGGCCAAAGCTTCGGTGTAGTTGTAAAGGAATGTTTTGGAAAACTATAAAGTTGATAAGAGTTTGACCAGCCATTCAAAAGTCGTATATTTTTATAAACTTTTTTTTTTTTTTGGCTACATACCCAGGAACAAACAATAGATGCAAGGCTCACTATGAAATGTATAAACCATTTGTCATTACACACCATGTTTTAAAAAAAAACTAAACTAAACAAATTACAAAATTTGAATATTTATTATTCAAATATTATATTTGATATCAAACCTTAAAGCTGGCTGCCATCAGTAAATATAATCCTCTCTCTCGCACGGAGCCAACCCTTTCTGTTGTTTCTATATGTTCCATCAGTCAGCAATGGCACTGCACATTTTCTTAATTCATGAACACAGTAGCACTACCAGTAAATAACTCATATATTTAAATTGGGCCGTATGTTTTATGACCTGTTTTGTAATGTGTTTCACTGCCTTCTAACAGCAATAAATCAGTAGCTATGTGCTTGTGCAGTATATTTGATGTTGCTGGAGCTTTGCTCTTGCCAATAAAAATGTTTTAGTTTTTTTTTTTTATTACTGTTATAATTTAAAAAAAAAGACATCTGCAAACCCTTATGTTCAGTAATAAGTGGCATATATTTGATTTGCCCACGTTACTTGATGGATAGTCTAGCTGCTTACCTTTAGTTGTTTTTCCTTCTTCTTCCGCACATCTTCCCACTCATTGACGATGCGTCCCCACATGATCCATGAATCCTCCTCCAAGTGTGACAAGTTGGAGGAGGCTGAAGAACTAGACACCAGTGAGGAGCCACTGTTCCTTCGAGAGCCATTCACAGACCGTAAAGACTTGCTGTCCGTCTCCAACAACCTGGAAAGACAACCATGGCAGAGAAAAGTTATTACAGAAGTAAACTAACATTTTGTTTGCTCTTTTAAAAGAAAAAAAAATTATATATGGACTCAAAGTGAACCTACACCCGATGAAACGGCCTGACAGTATGATGGTTAAGGTGTTCTTAAGCATCATGCAAAACAAATGTTCAATGAAGAGTTATACAAGTAGTGGCCAAAGTCATGTCTCACTTAAACGGACATCTTTCCTCAACGGACATCCATCTTCACCTTCATGAGTGATCGCAGAGACTGACCCGAAGAGAAGAAATTGTTGAATAAAGTCACTATTGTTGTTTTCTATATGCACAAAAAGTAGTCTCGTAGCTTCATAACATTACGGTCGAACCACTGATGGCACATAGACTACAGACACTGTCTATGGAGGGTCAGAAAGCTCTCAGATTTCATCAAAGACTATCCCCTTAAGGATTTTGTAAGAATATTGTGCAGTTGAGCTTGGAGTGTAAAAATAATGTAAATCCTTAATTTCATCATTTATAACAACACAATGGAACAAGACTCTCTCTCTCTCTCTCTCTCTCATTTCCTGTGAGCTCTTTGTTGTTCTATGCATTTTTTGCTTTGTAAAATAAAACACATATACTATAATAAGCTGTAGTAGGTTGTAAAGCAGTGTATGCTAGTGTATTGTACTGGTGCCAGAATAATAATCTGTTTTGATAATATTATCTTTAGGATAAAGTGTAAAATAAGAGAAATATTTTTCAATATTTCTTTTAAAATAAACAATGTTCTGTTGAATTTCCAGCAAAAAGATTACCAAGACATACAATTTTAACGTGGCATTAAAATTGTATTAATACCACCCACTCTGAAATGAAAAGTGATACAGTTTAAAGGCAGAAGTTGTATTTCCTTAAAGGAAGATTTGGTGTACAGATGGAGCAGCGATAAGAGAAGCCATCGCATTAAGTAACACAATAGCAGTCGCAACTTTGTTCATGTCAGCTTTTCATCCAGTTTCAGAGAAGCCATCCAAGCTGATAATCAGTGAACTGAATGGCAAACAGGTTTTTGTGGCAGAGACTACCATGCATTCTAGGGAGAAACAGTAGTGAGGTCACTGCTGGAAACTTATGACACTGACATGTTCATGTTGACATTAAGTTGTATTTCGGGCAGCAGTAGCTGCTAGCCACATATCTAAACTGGTCACGGTTTACCTAATGGGAAAAAAAAACACTGGGTGGCATGTCTGTTTCAGACATTAATACAGTTCTAAGCAACACACAAATAAGAGCACAGCATTAGAATTATTTTAGACTTTAAAGTCAAGTATTTAGAATTAATAACTGAATATTGTTATGAAACGGGATTTGCCAAATGAGTGTGCTATCTTGGCAATGTCGCAGACAGCTATAAATGGAGAAGCCAATTTAAGACTCCCCAAAAAATGCAGTGGTTGTAAAACAGAAAAATAAAGCATGAAGAAACGGACTAAAACTTCCTGCCATGCTTCAAAACAAAGCTGTAAAATGCTTATTACATAGAGCAAAAAAAAAAAAAACCTTTCCCTTTCTGACTGTGAGCGACAGTGTGGAGGCGCTATCATTGTGAACCTGGCCCTGGATCAGCTGGAAAACAAGCAGACGATGCTCGTGAGTAACCTCAACATTTAAGTCCTGACAGCACAGACACAAAGCCATGGAAACCTGATCTCTGAAAAAGAGAGGGGCCCCGGATCTCTAAAGGCAGCGCTAGGTGACGTCATGACCAAGGCTCTGAGGCTGGATCCAGTTACAGCCGCTTTTGGGTTATGCGAGGGGGGCCACGGTTGATCGGGGTGAAAGGCAGCGAGAGAGAGTCATGGAGTTCACAGCTGAGGGGTTGTGATGCTGAATGAGTTACTGGTGGTAGGTGGGCAGAAAAGGAAAAAGAAACACTTTCGGTCTCTGTTTTTCTCAGACTACTGGACTTAAATCCTCAAAATTGTATCTTTTCAATCCAATTTTTGTTAGAAGCACACTATAAACTGCATTCTAAACAACTTTAAGGTTACTTTAAATTCCAGTCACGGATTGCAATGGGATACATGAGAATGTAATTCAGTCGGTTGTGGCTCTTAGTCACCACTAATATAATGAAGCAACTGGTTACTCACTTTAATGCTGTTCCAAACGTGTATGCATGTTGGTAACCAACAGTTTTCGTTTGAACTTTGACAATTTTTTTTGTTCCGCAGAAGCAAGAACAGGTTTGGAACAACATGAATGAATGATCTGAGTAATTGATCTTTGAATTTTCCTTTTTGGGTGAACTATGAAATGTACAATGAGTAACTTTCTTCGGAGCAAGGCAGAGCTTGGCTCTTTGGTACGTGGGCACAAATGAGAAGGCCTGGTTAGGGTGCACAAACCAGAAATAGTAAAATCTTTGCTTCTAAGTGGAAATTTATCAAAATCTTTATTCTGTATAATCTATTCTAGCAGTACTTAATCCTGATCCTACAACCACACACACTGCAGCTCAGATGCCAACCTTTATCTTGATGGTATTTACTCAAAGGACAGAGAGTTTGGAAATCCCACAAACATTTTGTAATTACATCCACTCACAAGCCATTGTGCATAAGTTCATAAACTATATTAAATACAAATAAAACAATTAAATAAAGCAGGCTTAGCCCGTTTGATAAATTTAGTAAGCATTAAGACAGTTTGCATTGCAAGCATTGTTTCTGTGTTAATGATTCACTGCTGGTTAAAGTGCAAAGTGGATTCTTGTACAAGAAACAAACACTGCTCATTCCTCCAAAACTCATTTAATTTTCTAAAAGCAAATTGAAAGCCAAGTACTTGTTCGACGAATGAATTAAAAAAGCAGCCACAAACAGGAAAAAAGAAATCGTGGCGGTAACAGCATTAATAAAAAAGCGTAATGGGCTGAGAATCACAGTTCTGCTGCATCTGCTGCGTTGAGCGATTGAGAACTGATCAAAGGTATTACTGTGAAGCTGCTCACCACAGGAAGCTCATTCTGTAATCCACATGTCTTTCCCTGGATTTCTTCAAGTAATCCCAAATGTGTGTCTGTGAGAACCGAACCAACCTGATTCTCTCTCACACTCTCTTGCGGTCTCAGTCTCACCCAACTCTTTCTCTCTCTCTCTCTCTGAGCCCGAATAAACACACACACACACACACAAACAATGCTTATCTAAAGTGCAAAGGCCCTCAACCTGTGAAGCAGCAAAGCAAAATCCCAGTGGAGTTCAAAATATGTTGGGGGTGAATTACTGGATTGTATTTCTTCCCAACAATGAAGCTGTATTTTGCATTAAAACAACAGAGTTATTCATAGTCTTGCAAATTCACTTCTATGTCATTCACAGGATCACAGTTTCTCTGTGAAATGTAACCGGTTACAATCACACCACATTGTGATTTGGTTCCTTGTTTTTATTTTTGTTTTATTTTACTGACCAAAGTCCCTTGTAACTCTTATTTGTTTCTTGATGTATTTTGAACCATGGTATGGAGTGTATTGAGCACATACACCACCAAAACAGTTTAGCTACATTATTATTATTTTTTTTTTTTTTAAATAAATACTATTCTTTGGAACTTTACTATTCCAAGAACGCTGAAAAAAAATATATATAACGGGTGAACAAACATATTAAAGTGAACAACTGTATTTAACATTAATAATGTGCTGTCAAATAATTAATAGTGATTAAATCGCATCCAAAATAAAAGTTTTGTTTACATAATATGTACATGGCTGTGTATATTTATTATATATGTATAAATACACACACATGCATATATACATTTCAGAAAAATAGGTTATGTCTATATATAAAATATTTATTTATAATATAAACTATATGAATATAAATATAGACATGAAAATACGAGTAAATATTTCCAAAATCTATATTGTAATGCTTTTGTATTTATATATACATAATAAATATACACAGATCACACATATATTATACAAACAAAACTTTTATTCTGGATACCATTAATCATTTGACAGCACTAATTAATAATAATTAAAGAAAATTAAATTTAAGCACTTAAAATGCATAATAGAAGGGTTTCTGGAGGATCATTGGAGACTAAAGACTAGATTAATGGCTGTGAAAAATTCAACTTTACCCATCAGGGGCCGGTTGCACCAGCTAGACGAAAAAAAGCTGGATGTAAGTCCTACGCTGGGCTTTGCAACGTCCAACTTTACGATAAATATTTACACCTGTTGCACCACGATCAAGCGCAACTACGTCCGGCGTGGACACGACGCGTCTATGCGTCACATTCTCCCGCAGTTATAGATCTATCTGAGCCAATGTTCACACCACAATGACTACAACTACTAATATAGAACTGAATTGCTGACTTTGAATTAAGACATCATAACAAGTGAAGCCACCGCGCCATGATTTCATTGAGTAAACACTTCCTAACCAGTCCGCTTTTTTTTAATCTAAAGTCTTTCACATTCCCATGACAGATTTAATTAAAGTGAAGTAAAATATAATAAATGTAATGCAATGCTTCTCTCTAGAGTTATTTTTTATAGCTGACTATCAAGTTTATGTACAATGAATGTCTTAAATGTGACTTTATGTGACATTTTGTGTTTTACTGGCATCTTTCTGTGGCTGAAAACACGTTTATAGTTAGTTTGTTTTTGTTTGTATTTTGTGAAAATATTTGAAAGCAAAATTTGAAAGCTGACTATTTATTTCGGATTAAAAGTAACAAAAGCACAAAACATATCGCAATTATTGGATGGCAGGCACGGCTACAAATAATTAATGGAATTAAAGAAATTACATATTTCAAAGCATTTACACTGTCCAAGATGTCAAATGGTTCAGTTTCTTTTAATAATCCCAGTTAATTTATCAAATCTTACTGCATAATTATTTATTTAAAAATATTTATTATTTTTACAGAAATATATTTTTTATTCACTTACTATCAATAGAGTGGTAGGCTACATCGTGCTTCGCGAATTAATATTGCTTATCCTTGCCGAAAAGACAAGTCCGTAAGCATTACAATTCACGTCTGCAGTAAGAATAAACTAACAGACGTGAATCCTGAAAACGAATAATGTCCGAGCAAATCATGACTTTTGACTTTACACCTACCTCTGACTAGGCGTAAGATTTAGTCTCAGACGTAGCACTATGCAGAGATGGTGCAACAGGTATAAATTCTAAACATGACTTTAAGTGCATTTTACATCCAGCTTAGTCTTAGACCGGGTGTTCATCCAGCTGGAGGAAAAAATTACATTTTAAAACTTTTAAAACAGAAAATACAAATTTACATTGTAATACTACATAAATTACTGATTTTACTGTATTTTTTTTACCAAATCATAAACTTTTTAATGCTAGTGTAAGGGGTATCAGCAACCTCACACACATTGATACATGCTGCAATCCAAAACTTAACTGAACTGTCTTTGAAAATCTGCCATATACGGGGAAAAAAAAAAGTGTTTCGGTGTGTCAGCAAGATTGAGAACAGCATCTTATACTGAACCATAGGAATCATTAATTAACAAATCAATATATTATTAATTTCTGATTGTATTGGCACACCCCAATTTACAGATTCATCAGTGGTACTTGAGACCCCATTTCTGAAGTGGCAAGACAAGCCCATATGGCCACATGTGAAGAATCAGAGCTCCAAACACTCCACAGATCCTCTGAGCTGAGCTGCTGCCCTACTTTCCATGCTGCAGAGAGAACTCTGTGTGGGTGTTACACTCGCCCAAGCGGATCACTCCGATTCTGTTCTAATACTGAAACTAGCCTGTGATACCAGAAACAGCAAGATGAAAGCAAGCATTGGGTCTCCAACCTATTCAATAATTAATGAGGAAAGGGGTGTGACTTTGATCTGCAAACACTAATTCAAATTAATGCTCACAAAAAGGTCAACATGCCTATTATCACTTTAAAACAGTCAGGGAAGGCTGGTGTTGCTGTCACCAATTCTTTTTATGTGAATCCAGGAAGGAAAAGGCCTTATTTTATTATTTTATTACATCTCCTTCCTGGTTTCTAATTTGGTAGTTTAACTAAATTTAGCTTAATTAAAAAGGTCTTCCTAATCAAGCAAGGTTTAAATGCCCTTGACTGTCAAATGATTTACTCTGCTTTGCTATCATGTCAACATTAAGACAATGCTGAGGTTTGGGTTGACTCGAGAGGAGACACACTCTTTGACGTGCCAGGCAGCATTACACTAATGGCATGAGTACTGTGGGAGACAGCAGGTGATAGGGCATTGTTCATCTCTGGTACCAGAGGTCAGCTGACCTAAGCACCACTAACTCTCTCCTATTTAGCAAAGGTCACAGATCAGATCAAACTGGGTTACATAGTAAACCTGAAAAGAATGAGATGGGAAAAGCCCAAATGTACAACAATAAACAATTTCTAATGCAGAACAATTGTGAAAAATGTAACGAATCATGAATGATTTTCATTATATGTTTGCAATAAATGTGCTAACATATTGGCTCATGTATACTATAACTGCTGCAGTATTAGCATTTTTTTTTTTTTTACTTTTTTTCTAAAACGTTTGTAGTCAAATGAATACTTGAATTCAGCAAGGACACATTAAGTTGGTCAAAAGTGTTATTTCAAATAATTGTTAACTTAATTCTATTAAAAAAATTCTGAGAAGAAACACTAAAGGTGACAAAGTGCTATAATCACATCCACAGTGTATCTACTAAACAAATAAAGATGAAAAAGTTTAAAGTGGTCATATGATGCTGCTAAAAAGAACATTGTTTTGTGTATTTGGTGTAATGAAATGAGATTATGCGGTTCAAGGTTCAAAAAACATTTTCCAGATACTGTACTTATACTGTCTTTTTACACATTGCATATCGTGCCGCGTAAACATAAAACCATGTCTGCATTTGTGATCGGCTAGAGTTAGAAACGGCCGTTGGATTCGACAGAAGCAGCCGGGGTCTTGCAGCAAACACATGTGATGACCCCGGGCTACATCTGAAATCTGGATATTTATCTTACAAAAACACATGGATTCGCTTTATTCACACTCCCCCGGAGCAGTGTGAGGGACATGGTATGTGCACTTTATTTCACGTCTTCTGAACAGTTGACAACAAACACCCGCTTACCCCATTGAAAGGCTTGGAAGAGCAAGGACAATTTTTTATATAATTTTGATTGGATTATTCTGAAAGAAGAAAGTCACATACACCTAGGATGCTTCGAAGAGTGAGTAGAAGATGGATGAATTTTCATTCTCCGGTGAACTAACCCTTTCAGAAGTTAAAAAATGGTAATAAAAATAATCTGTGTTGTGTACTGAGCACCAGATTGGCATTAGAATGATTATCGAAGGATCATGTGACATTGAGGAAAGGAGCAATCACTTCAGAAAATTCAAATAAATTACATTTTAAATAATCTTAAAATAGTAAAGTAACTTTAAATTATAATAATATTTAACTGTTTTACTATATGTAAATACAGGCTTAAGGTCCATGCACACATATGCATTTTTTCATATTCATCATCCTTTCCTATCAAAATACGGAGGCAAAAATGTAGAAAATCGAACCTGGTCCGATTTTTTATGATGGACAAAAAAGTTTCAGAGGCAGTTTGTAACCATGATTGATACAACACAAGGTCATATTTATTTTTTAAAGTGCGAAATTTTGGAAATCGAATTTTGGATAGCAAGAGCCTTCTTTCAAAAATTTTAAAACAGAATTTACCAACCCCACACTTTTGAACAGTAGTGTGAAAGGAGGAATAGAATCACGACACATCAGTAGCAGGATTCGAACCAGTGTCACCCACATAAAAAAATTTGAGCAAATTCACCTACCATGTTCATAACATTTCCTTCAACTATATGCGAACAACTCTAACACTTGCTATCATGTCAACAAGAGAGAAGGTTGTGGATTACAGGAAACTGGCAGACAGACAGTTCCATAGACCCACATCTCCTGCAGGTTCTATATTTGGAAAAGTGAAAAATAGCCACCACAGCAAAGGCTCATTCACTGTGTTAACATCACGTCAGTGCTCTTGACATATCACTGTTTGTACAAGAGAGCAGGCTAAATTTGGACCACACCAGAAGTGAAGCTGGACAAGACTAGAGCTCCTTATCACAAGGATGGATAAACTTTAAAACGAAAGTCTGCAAGTCTGAAAGCCAAACCCAAACAAGTGCACAAAAAATCAGAAGCATTTCCTTAAAAAAAAAAAAAAAGTCTGTAGACGTTTATAACTTCCTGCTTTTAAGCATTAAAGAATGCTTAAACCCATAATTCAATAATGTAAGTTGTTCCGTTCATCTAAAATGACCTTAAATCAAATCAAAGATCCATCCTTTAAGCAGTAAAAGTAAGGACATGAGTAATAATTGAACAAAAAAAAAAAAGATATTTATTTGCATACGCCACTCATCTGCAACATAGATGTCCAAATCGTGCTTCCAAAATACTTGGAATGGGATCATTGTTCAAGTGTTGTGCTGTGGCAAACACTAAAAATGAATTGAAACAAATCCTCCAGATGACATTGGGTGAAGGACTCGTACCTGTTCTGCTCCTCTAGTTTAGCCAACAGCTCCACATCATCCGGGCTGAGCTGGGCCGGGGAGGCTGAGGAGGGCGAGGACAGCGAGGCCGTGGATGAAGCCACAGTGGTGTGCAGCGACGAGGGGGTTGCCACCTGACTAGCCATCTGACTCACCGTGTGCGACACTGAGTTCTTCACCCATGAAAGAGTCGAACTCAGCTTGCCTGCTACCTTGTCTGTCGCCACCTTTGGGAAAAATGAAAGAAATGTGTTTAATTGTAAAAATGTAAAAGTCTTTATTTTAGTAAACTAAAGATAGGATATTATACATTTCTTGTTATAAAAAGTGCTTTCTATTTGTAAACAATATATGATTTGTTGAACAACATGGTAGTTTCAGGGTTCAGCCTCTAAAAATGTACCAACAATTGAAATATTCATCATGTTCTTCTAGATGTATTTTCTGTAAATGTATTTTCTAACACCTAATGCAATAATGAAAGCACATTCTTATGTAAACCTAAGCTACATAAATGGTATTATAAATTGCGACCCTGGACCACAAAACCCGTCATAAGGGTACATTTTTAGAAAGCTGAACAAATAAGCTTTCCATTGATGTGTGGTTTGGTGGGCTAGGACAATATTTGGCCTGACCTAAAACCTGGGTAAAAAAAATAAACAAACAAAAAACAAATTCTAAATATTGAGAAAACCTAAATACAGAAAAATTCTTAGCAATGCATATTACTAATCAATAATTAAGTTGTAATATGTTTACAGTAGGAAATTGTACTTTACTTAATTTCCCTATGATTTTTGGCATAAAAGAAAAATCTATAATTTTGACCATACAATGTATTTTTGGCTATTGCTACAAATACACCTCAGAGACTTAAGACAAAAGACCATGTTTTGTGATCCAGGGTCACAACTTGTAGATACTGAACAATGAAATTGAACAATGCAATAAACTGTGAAACCAACTGAGGCCGTTTCTTCAATAAGATGCTTTAAGAAACAAAAAAAGAACCGTTTCAACTATGTTTGCAAGGATTCTGAGATGGCCTGAAAGATTGAGAGTCTAAATATCTCACACAGACATTCTCATGTATGGAAAAATACAGGTCAGTAACAGCTTTGTACAGTCCAATATTTGAATATGGCAAAGTTTAATACCCGCATACAAACACACTGGTTTTCATACTTGGTTTGGATTGTACTGTGCAATTTTTCACTTTCCTTTTTATACTTTTCATTTTCCGTGATACCCAGAAAAGTATTGTTTTTAAAACTATTAAGTTTAACCCAAAATGAAAACATTTCTTTCTTCCACAGAACAATAAAAGAGGATATATTGAAGAATGAAGAAAGAAAACTGTATTTGTGAAGCCATTCTATACGCTCTTTAAACTGTGTAAAGTGTTTTATAAAACATTTCCTTACAGCTACACAAGCAAAATGATTTACTAGGTCATTAGTTAGGCGTGTACACCATAGATTGGAAACTGATGCCATTTGTCATTCTATATTTTCAAATACGACCTCGAGAAGGTTTGGACTAAGGGAATGTTTGAGTTCATTGTGTTCTTTCCGCCAGAATGACAATAGTACTAAAACTGACTCACACAAACAGAATCAAAATGAAATGAAAATATCAAAAAGGCAGAAACGTATGACTATTGACAGTACTAAAAAACCTTAAGACACCTGGGAACGACAGGTCAGAACACTGTAACATTAGAAAGCCAAGAACTCTCCTCCATCTAGGATTTCTTTGGTGTCCTTTACTCTTACCTGAAGAAAGATGTCACCTTAGCTGAGGTCCTCGCTAATTCCATAAACAAACCCACAGAAGGTAAATCACAAGAGTCTTCCGTCTTCAAACACCATCTGCAGCTTTGCAAATTCCAAAAGTCACACTGTTGTGTAGGTGTCACATGGGGTCAAAGTGCTCGTGTAGAAGACACTGAGGCAGCTGTAAAGTAGACAGCAGCGCTATAAGCTTCTGCTTTCCCTTTTACAGCTGTAGTAATGCTAGTTCATGCCTTGGAATTCACCCTACAGAGAGAAAAAAAATCATTTTCCTGCAAAACGTCTGTGACGTCCGAGTTCACCACACCGAGCTTCACAGCATAAGTGAGCTGTAATGATAAACCCAGGGGAAGTCTACCTCTGCACAACAAAGCAGGTTTCTCATTTGCATGCGGCACTTCTCTGAATCCTCTTCAAGATAGATCACGTTTCCTCTTGCAATCGCCATTTCTGACAAACTATGACCACACAGCTATGCATTGCTTGTGTGGTTTCACAAACCACCAACATTTTATAGTATTCCCCAGCAAAATGCCTAGAAATGACTCAAAGTCAGCAAGTTGGAAACACCCTTTCTTAGATAGCGTTACAGTCAGAAGAGTGACACAGAAAGAGGCGGGGCATAAACAGGAACACAAGAACAAAGTTCAGTTACAAAATGAAGGAGCAGTCTAAAGGATTAGCAGGTGTGTCTGAAATAAATACAATTAATACACACTGGTCACATAACTACATAAATGCATAAAATTACAATATATAATAATATACACCATGCAAAAAATAACAGAATGAAAAAAACACAGGTCCCAGGCACTCAAAAAGAATGCAGGTGGAGAAGGTAAACGTTAAAAAGCCTTTACTGTGGTATGGCCAATATCAAAATTAAAATGGCGACAACGTGCCGACACCCTTATTAAGAAGGTACACAAAACAGACACTCAATCTGGCCCTTTTTTTGTCACACAATATAGTATGGAGGCTAGACATATCGAACGTGTTATTTTAGATAACTGGGCCATTATCAAGTCTGATCCTTTACTTCAACAGATTTTTTTGTAAACCTCCTTTGGTGTCGTATCATAGAGCTCCAACACTTCGTGATAAATTGGTTCATAGTTATCTTCCTCCTGAGAAAAAAGAAAATTGGCTCAAGAGACCCATTGGTTTATATCGATGTATGAATTGTCCTCATTGCAGTAACATTATCCCATCAAAAAACGTTGTGGATTTTAAATCCAATAAAATATACAAAATCAGAGATTTTATTAACTGCAACACCACCTTCATTATATATTGTTTATCTTGCCCATGTAAGAATGTATTTTATGTAGGGAGAACCAAGAGACGTTTGCGTGATCGATTAGCTGAACATAAGTATGCTATTCGTACCAATAATCCAGAGTACATATGGCTACACATTTTTTACATAAACATAACAAAAATGATTCTCTACTAAAAATTGAGGTTTTAGAACATGTTAGATTAAATAGAGGTGGCGATAGGATTCGCAAACTGAGCCAACGTGAGCCATTTTGGATCCATCGTTTGGATGCACTTAAATACCCAGGGTTGAAGGAGGATATAGAGTTCAAATGTTTTTTATGATACAGTCTGGGGTATACATTCAATTTGTATTTACTACATTTATCATTGCTTTGTTTTGTGTTACTTTAATATTATTATATGTATGTATATGTATGTATTTGTATTTTTTGCTCTTTTTGCATTGTCCTCTTTTGTCTTTTACTTTTTAGTTTCCCGATCTCATACACCTGATTACCCGTATGTTGATATTGAACTTAATCCAGTCCACTAATTGCTTATTGATGATGGGAGTGGTTTGGAGTATTTTTATGTGTGAGCACAGTAATTGTGATTATCACTTTGCCCTGAGGAAGACCATTGCGGCCGAAACATGTCGGCATTTTAATTTTGATATTGGCCATACCACAATAAAGGCTTTTTAACGTTTACCTTCTCCACCTGAATTATTTTTGAGTGCCTGGGACCTGTGTTTTTTTCATTCTATTTTGCTTCCCCATTCCTAGAGCACCTACTACGAGTTCTTATCTCACCAGAGCACCGGGTTGAATCGTTTTCAATATACACCATGCGTTTTATTTTATTTTTTATTTAATTATATTTAATTGAGTGTGTTTTTTTTTTAATTCATAAGTAGGAGTATAAATCGGATGGTTCTTCACGATATGATACAATACAATATCGATTCCCATACCCAGTGATATGATTATTGCTGATACTTCAAAATAATTCGCAATACGAATTCGATCAATATATCTATATTATTATATTACATACCTATTTTAAACAACCATCTACATTTTTATTAACTCACAAATGCAACCAAAACATATAACATGAACATTTATCTTAAATTTCCAAATCCTGTCCCTAAATTGGGACATTCACAGCACAAAAAAATAACACTTTTTGTTTTTTTTAAATAGTGCTAAAACCATTTTCTACAGATAACCAAATTACAAGCAATAGCAGAAATTAAATGTAATATAACAAAGACTCAAATTAAATAAACAGTGATTCTTTAGGTTTTTCCAAGCAGATCTAAACTAAATGTTCATGTACAGAAATGTTGAGGAGATTATCCCCTGCTATGTAAAGCGTATTGAGCTCCCAGAAAAATGCTATATAAATGTAAGGAATTATTATTAAATGTAATGATCAAATTTAAAATAACACCACATAGTCTTCACTGTATAGATTAAATAGCCTATAGATTAATCCTTATAAAAGTTGTTCAGTCAACATCAGTTAGATTGTTTCTTTGGCAGAAGTTTTCTGTTAGTCTACTTTAAACTTTAACACGGAAAGCACATATCCAATATACTGATACATATGCATTTTCTTTCTCAACTGTTTACATTAAGACAGGCCTAACCAACTGTGTAGTAGGATATTCGCCAAGGCACAAGTTGATGTAATTTGGTCTGTATTTGTTCATCCATACATAAAGCAGAAGAGGGTTCAATCGGGTATTAGAGCAATGTCGATATGGCTGTCTGTAGGCTATACATTTGCTCATAATGTATACACGCTGAAAACTTCTCACAAGCATTCAAAAACTTTCCAGAGCGTCTTTTACACTCACCCTTATGGCAGTCTTAATTTGTTTTAGTCTTTCTATTTAAATGTTCACATTTAATCCAATGTTCTACTTAACATTTCTAAATAAACGTATCACTGTATCTAAACAAACAACATGTTTATTAGATCCTGTACCCACTAAATTACTGAAAGATTTGTTACCTGTAGCCGAAGAACCGCTTCTCAATATTATTAACTCGTTGTTATCTTTAGGTCACGTCACCCCTATAGGTCACAATTTAAGCTGGCGGTTATTAAGCCTCTTATTAAGAAACCAAAACTAGATCCAAGTGGACTGGCAAATTATAGGCCTATTTCAAATCTTTCATTTATTTCTAACATTTTAGAAAAAGTTGTGTCTGCTCAATTGAGCTCCTTCCTGCAAAAAAAATAAAAATAAAAAATAAAAAGATCTGTATAAAGAATTTCAGTCAGGTTTCAGGACCCACCATAGCACAGAAACTGTACTTGTTAAAATTACAAATGACCTGTTTCTTGCATCAGATCAAGGCAGCATCTCATTGCTAGTTTTAATTGATCTTAGTACTGCGTTCGACACCATAGATCATGACATACTCATAGATCGATTACAAAACTATATTCAAGGGCAGGTATTCAAGGGCAGGCTCTAAGATGGTTTAGATCCTACCTGTCTGATCTCTACCGTTTAGTTCATTTAAATGGGGAGTCATCTCATTTATCACCAGTAAAATGTGGAGTGCCACAAGGATCTGTCTTAAGATTAATTATTGGACCAAAAAAACAGTACACAGAATCTTGTAGATTACAATTTGCAACTAGATGGATGTACTGTTACCTTCTCTACATTCAAAAATCTGGGTGTTATATTAGACAGCAACTTGTCTTTTGAAAAACATATTTCCCATGTTACAAAAACTGCATTCTTCAATCTTAGAAACATTGCCAAGCTATGAAACATGTTACCTGTTTCTGATGCAGAAAAGCTAGTTCATGCATTCATTACCTCTAGACTCGACTATTGTAACGCACTTCTAGGTGGTTGTCATGCATCTTCAATAAACAAGCTACAGGTAGTCCAAAATGCAGCAGCTAGAGTCCTTACCAGAACAAGAAAATATGATCATATTACCCCAATTTTACAGTCTCTGCACTGGCTACCTATTAAGTTCCTTATCAGTTACAAATTATCATTACTTACCTATAAGGCCCTAAATGATTTAGCTCCTGCGTACCTAACTAGCCTTATACCATGTGACAATCCATCACGGTCCCTAAGGTCACAAAACACGGGACTTTTGGTAGTTCCTAATCCTAGGATAGCAAAGTCCACTAAAGGAGGTAGAGATTTTTCACATTTGGCTCCCAAACTCTGGATCTCTGGAATAGCCTTCCTGATAATGTTTCGGGGTTCAGACACACTCTCTCTGTTTAAATCTAGATTAAAAACATCACTTTCGCCAAGCATTCAAATAATGCATCTCTTAAATTATGACTGCAGTTGCATCTGATCAAATGCGCATTCTTATTCTTTAGCTTGGGTTAAACTAATAAATTTTACTATGTTGGCACAGCAGCTACGCTAATTATGTCTCTAATTGTTTTGCCACGAGATGTAACTAGGATATACACAAGCTCCAGTCTGGATCCAGAACACCTGAGAAGAGATGATGCTGACCCCTCAGAGGACCCCAGATGATGCTAACCCTGACTCAACGAACAGAACTAACAAATATTGCTACAAGTGAGATTGCATCATATAATAATTGCTGTTAGTAATATTTATCGTCTGGCTGACTAAGTCTTGTATTAATTTTTCTGAAAAAACCTGTCATATGCACACAAACTGGCAGTCACCACTTATAAGCTACTACTAAATATTGTAGAAACGTAATTTTCTGTGAAGTTGCTTTGTAATGATTTGTATAGTAAAAAGCGCTATACAATAAACTTGAAATTTCTTTGATATTAACTGTGAAATTTAATAGCAATTACTCAGCGAAAATTTTACTAAGTAATTTTAAATGTCAGTTTCTTGCACAGACCGATCGTTTTCGTTTTGTCTACAAATCAGTGTATTGTCACGAGCCACAGGGTTTAATTTGGTTTTGTTTGTGTATGGGTTTTTTTGTTGTTGTTTTTTTTTGTATGTTTTAGCTGTGATTCCCATCCACTTACATTATAAGAGTGATTGACTGCAAAGGTTTGAGTTAAAAATCTTGGTTTGTGTTCCAGTTGTCCGAGATCTGAGTCACACTCATGGCAACAGCTGTACTGCTCTCACACAGCTGTTAGCTGTTTTCTGTGCATTATGAGCTGCACACACATGCAAATACAATCTGCCTGGCTTCATAAAGCAAAATCAGATTTCAGACCCCTCCCTGCTGATCTACCCATGAGCACGGTCTTTTATATATCATGCAACACATAAGAAAGTAAAAGGAACTAAACAGTCTCACCACATCACAGACTGTAGTATTCTCTCAGCTGTGGTACATGTCTGACTGACTGAGAATTCTAGCACTGTCAGAGGAGAGTCAATACTGTAAGTAAAGAAAACATAATTTGGGTAAGCCTGACTTGGCCTCTCAGTGGAACGAGGGTTTCTATAAACTGAGAGAAGAGTAACTGCTAGGAAACAGAACAATATCACTTCCTATGCTCTGGTCTTCTAAATGATTCATGAGTTGCTGGGCTGTGCTTACTGAACAAGAAAAAAAAAAAAAAAAAAACACATGAGATGAGGGTCAGGCCTCATGCATTTTCATTATGTTTAATGAAATTTCCCAGGTCTCCCTCTTCTAACAGCAGGGCTCCAGACTAACTTTTTACATTAGGAGCACAGTGGCCCCCAACTGAAAATTTTAGGGGCACAACCAGAAAATTTAGGGGCGCACACCGTAAATCAACATGCTAACCAAATCTACTAATTTCCACTGTATTACTAATAAATACTTTAATAATAGATGCAGAAATTACAATGTGCCGTTTCAAATTCAGTGTCACATTTTATTCTGCACTTTTGAAGATGCAACAAGGTAAACTGACAGCACCATCGCTGTCATGACAGTACAAATAGTAAACAAAATTCCATACACTCAGAATAAAAAATGTGCATAGTAAAAAAGTTTGTGTGCATGCTTTATCGTTGTTGTATGTTTCGTTAAGTTTTAAGCCATTCTTCCTTTGAAGGTCGAGCTGGCTTTTGTATTTGGTGAAAAGTAGTTCTAATAATTATAGTACCTCAGCCATCTGAATTCTTACAGCCAGTCTTCTCGAAAATGGTGAGTGTGGACCAGGGCCGGCCCTGACCAATTTGCAACATTTTACCTGGCGCCTCATGCATATATATATATATATATATATACACACACACACACACACACACACACACACACATTACAGCAGAACTGTTTCCAACACTCATAATAAATCATCATATTAGAATGATTTCTAAAGGATCATGTGATAGACTGGATGTCACATGTGACACTGAAGAATGGAGTAATGATGCTGAAAATTCAGCTTTGCATCACAGAAATAAATGATAATTTAAAGTATAATAAATTGAAAACAAATTATTTTAAGTTGTAATAATATAACACAATATTACATTTTTTCTGTATTTTTGATCAAATAAATGCAGGCTTGATGAGCAGAAGAAACTTCTTTCAAAAACATTAAAAATAGTAATGTTTCCAAACTTTTGGCCTGTACTGTATCCCCCCAAAACTGCACAACTGTAGAGTAAAAAAAAAAAAAAAAAACTAAACAAAAAGTGATAATGAAAAATGCGTCTTAAAACTGATTGTACAAAATCACAGTCTGGGGACTCAGATCTCAGAACAACTGCTAACATTAAGTTTAAGGTAAAAGTAACTGCCATGAAATTATAGTATCTTCTTACTCCTATGCAATAAATTGCTATTTCACTACATCTCTTTACCTCCGTCTTTATCCTCTTCTCTTCTTTTTGGCACTGTATCTATCGCAGACTATGCTCATTTATAATGTGTCATGTAAATTCGGCCTTCCGTCACAATCAGGAAACTTTCACCGTGTCTAGAACTGGCGCGAGCTGCCAGGCCCGTTTCTACGAGCTGTGTGTTAACAAAAGCAGTGCTGTATACATTGGATGCGGCGTCGGGCACGCTACACAACAAATTACCAACAACTGATTGTGCGCGCACTCTGTTTCTGACACACTTCAAGCACTCGATGGGCGGGGGAAGATTGAAGAGCCGGATTTTTTTTTTTTTTTTTTTTGCTTTATTTGGAAGTGTTTTGAATTAATGGTTTTTAAATAGTAGCCTATTATAAAAAAAAATATGTAAAAAAAAAAAAAAAAAAAAATTCACTCGTTCACTCATTCTGGCGCCCCTATGGATGAGTGGCGCCCTTAGCATTTGCCTATACCACGGGCCGGCCCTGGTGCGGACTTTTTTAGCCACACCAACCTCTGACTCTGAATCATCATCTGACGGTGACACTAGGCTCTGGCACTGGTACACTAGCCGCAGGTCGGAAGAACGAATCAATAGTTCGCTTGCTCATAGCTCAGACGCACGCACATATCAGGTTGTGATGATATTTGTCTCTGTTTCCTTCCCACAGATGTTTACGCCCGCTCAATTATCTCTAGCCCCCCCCCCCCCCCTCCACACATTTTAGCCACTTACAGTGGCCATTCCCTATTCTTCTCACACGCATTTGCCGCCTCACAGACAGGCATCACTCAATGAGACGCGAGTGTGTGCAAGTTGTGTGTGTGTGTGTTTGCGTGCGTGCGTGTGCAAATCTACTGGTCGCACATGTGCGACTGGATGTAAAATTCAGTCGCACACTCTCAAAATTTGGTCGCAAAATGCGACCATTTGGTCGCAGTCTGGAGCCCTGAACAGTAGAACTATTAACTACTAAAAACAAACACAAACAGGTACATGAAATGCAAGGCCGACACATATGCAATATCTGTGTTCAAAAAGACATGAATGTCAGTTTTCAGACATAAAATCATCTGATCTGACTTGAAAAGACGTTGCAAAAAACAGAACTTGAAGTCTGTGCAGTCTTGCACAATCTACATACTGCAAAAGGAAACTGCTTTAATCTTTTAGATCAGGGGTTCTCAACCTTTTGGAAGCTGGGCCCCCCCAAAGCTGGACCTGACCCCATCTCCTCCATCTCCTGGCAGAGGACCCCAAACAAGCGAGAGTTTAGCGGCCATGATTTGATGAGATTTATTATTTTCACGGACTGGTTCAGCACGGAGTCAAAGAGAACTGGCAGTTTATTCGTTCATATATGAACGAATAAACTGTATAAACAAGCGTATAAAACGTGAGGTCATATTTAGTTATATATATGTTTTATACGTTTGCAGCCTCTGAAACCTCCGTCCGTCATAAAAATTAATTCAGATGTTTCGATTCTCTGCATTTTCCGCATCCGTAGCAAATATTTTGAGGGGTGTTTTTGACCATTGAGAGCCACCAAATGACGAATATGAAAAAAACGAATACGACAATTTCGGACTCGGTCAGGGTGCAAGGACCTTAAACTTTTGAGGCTTGCGCAGCTTCTCGAGGAGAAATCAAACAAATGAGCGCAGTCTATGAGCGCAGCACACACAAGTAAACTAAACTGACATACTGCAGTTAAATTTCAAAATGTGGTGTTTTTATATTTCTAACATTTGAATAAAGTCCAGCAACATACATCACACGACCTGACGACCAAGAGAGCTGACAATTGACCATCACTTAATTTACCATCACCTCGCGATTGAAAATGTGACACATGACAGTTCAACAAAAAAGTTAATAATATTAAGTCACTTACATTTTAGACGTAATATTGACTGTTTTGGTCTATTTTAGCAATGAAAATAGATCCGATGAATCCAAACAAAGATCACAACATAGCGCATCTCACAGAAACACTCTCAATCGTGTTTTGAATGATTCAGTGTTTTGAACAAATCGTTTGAGTCAAAGATTCAATGACCCATTCACAAACATCTGTCTCATTCTGGATGAATCGGCCGTTTGAACGAATCGTTTAAAATTAACGACTCTATGACTCGCTTAATAAAACCGCATCACCTGCATTTGCGCTCACTATCGACAAACCAATCAAATTTGTTCAAAACTTTTTTTTTTTAAATCAGTCCAAACACATTTTAATTTTTATTCAGGAGTTATGTATATACAAAACTATACATTTTATGACAGTAGTTTGGTGATAAAAAAAATGAATGAGACCGGTTGACAACCAGTGTTTTAGATGATAAATAAAACATTAATTGCAAGTGACATCTTTTAAAGTGAGTGCAAACATAATGCTATAATTTACTTTAGAACTAGGAATTAGGGAAGTGTGTGAGTACTTAGTGTAGAAAGAGTAGCTATCTAGTAAAAATTCAACCAGAATATCATTTTTTGCTGTTATCATTTTTTATCATTGAATTTTTAATTTTCATAAATGCATAGGTTTAAGTAAGAATTATGCTGAAATGTTATAACATTTATTCAACTGTAAAAATAACAGCATTTATTTTTCACAGGTGTTTAAAATGTATTTTGAATTATACATTCATTTATAGTTGTGTTTTAAGGTGTTAAAGGAAATGTAGGAAAACTTTTACAATTAATATCAAGTTTGTGAATAACATTAATATTTAAATACAATTTTAACAGTATTGTCAAGTATTGTCAAGTATTTACAATAAATTTCAAAAAACATATCCCTATTAGACATTCAAAAATACTGTAATCCTTTTTTCTCTGCACTGGATAAACAGAGCTGCATATTTGTTGGACAAAGTCACATTAATTCATGACTCAAGTTTCTGTTGTGAGTGACCTTCACCTGACAGTGATATACTGTCAATAAAAGGAGAAGGACAACAAGACAATGATGTGTATGCACTTTCCATCCACACTTCTGGAGGTTCAGGAGAAGGAAAAACAGACTACATGGACTTTTGAACATGCTGAAGTCAACACAATATCTTTCAGCAAACCATTAACTGACCAGAGGTACAAATGCAGAGTGAGAGCCAGAGAAGAGTGTTCATTAAAGACCAAAAGCAAATAACAATAACAGAGTATGTCATTATTTCAGCCGCGTAGAAACCTGCAGACATGCATGCTGGTGCAGATCCAGTGTCATACAAGAAAACAGGAAACAGCAGACAGATGACCACCATTTTTGGTGCTTTGACCCTGCGTTGACCCTGCTAATTTAGCACAATACAAAAGATCGGTACTCTACAGCTCCACAAAAAAAAAATTCTGATTGCAAAATGTATCAATAATTTAAAAAGAATTAGATACCTGATAAGTCCTAATGAACAGAGGAAAGTAGACAGACTTGAGTCATACATGCTGTCTAGACTGACTTGATTTACCCAAGTTAAAAATTTCTGTTATGGTCTTCAATGCAACATAGGGGTGGGCGTTATAGAAAAAAACATCATATCACAATTCTTTTTAGAAATAACACAATTTTATCACAACTCTTTATCATGTTGGTTTTACTATTTTGCAAGTTGTCTGAGCATTACAGCCAAACTAATTCCCCTATTATAAAGGCAAAGCCTTTCAAGGTAACAAAAAAAGAATTGCAGATATTTAGGCCAAAGAGAGCGAAGATAAAAAAATCTTTGTTCTTAGATAAAAGATAAAAGAATGACAAAGATACACATTACAACTACACATAATATACAAATAAAACAAACAGTGCTTTATTTTCAGGTACAATAGGTGTATTTAGCAGGAGCATTCAAGAAATGTAATGAACAACATTAACACTATATAAACTGATTCCTAAAGCAACTGTATTTCATTTCTTCAGCCAAGAGCAGTGAGTGATTTTTCTCTTTGTGTTTTGTGGTTTTATCAACGTTAAAGGAATAGTTCACCCAAAAATAAAAATTCTGTCAGCTGTCTGTCAATTCTGTCATCGTTTTTTTTATACCCCATTTACTTAGGAACGTGGAAAACCAATACTTCCATAGTATTTTTTGCTACTATCAAGTTTAATGTGGACCAGCAACTGTTTGGTTACCCACATAATTTAAAATATCTTCTTCTCTGCTCAGCACAAGAAGAAATAAATGCAGGTTTGGGACAATGTGACAGTGAGTAAATAAAGACAAATGAAATTTTAGGGTGATCTATCCCTGTAATGACAGTAGGCTACATGTTTAATAGGCCTACAAAAGTTAACTTGGTTCAATAACCAGGCGCTGTTTGACAGGTTTTAACACACACGCTTCAGGGTGTATCCGGTGCTCAGAAAAACCACAGATGAGACCAGCGCATGAATGAAACCTAGTAAAGCACATGCAAATAATGAGAGAGTAACTCTACTGCCGAGTAAACACTGTTGTGAATGCATGTGGTGTAGTACAGTATATGATGGAGGCGCCAGAACAGCAGCTGATAGAATGTGCGCTGTAGCACCATACTACCATATTTCTTCAAAAGCAGATCGTGGAGACATTCTTACCATTCACGATCAAAAATAATCGCACACACCTAGTGCAACAAATCACTAATGTTTTTGGTGGGGGTTTTTTGCAACTTGTCCTTGTAACCTGCAATGTTTTGATGATTACTTCTAGGGTTGCACAATAAATCGCATGCAATATTTAATGTGCATTTTGTCAGTAATGCCAGTTCTGTAATCAGCGGTAAATCTCCATCATGTCCATGCTTTCAAATGGAGCAGCATTTACTACACAGAGCAATCAATCATAACTTTAGCACTATATTCAAATATAAAATATATGATCTTAAGTTTTACAATACTTGTTAGAAAAAACACCAAGTAGTCTAGTTTTACCCAGATCTTCCCTCTGGTGAAGCATTTTTGGTCACTTCAAATGGATTGATGTCTCAACGTGTCACACGTTTTAACTTATTTATAGAAGGCCATTTCAACATTTAGGAAAGATTTGCGAGTTGCTTTTCTTTTTGTAGTGGTTCTCCAGATTCTTCAAATATTGTCCTTTTCTGTTTTTTTTCCGCTCACGTGTGACACGCTCTGTAAAGAACCATAAATTTAGAGCTAGGCATCATTCACACAGCGCTTTTGATTTGACACTGGCAGTGGAATAGGTTAAACATGCAAAAACATGGGAGTGAACTTCTTTTAACTTGAACGCAGTGTTTTTAGAATGGCGTTCCATGCATGACATACTGCAAGAGATGCAGGCACAACAAAACTCAAACATATCCATGTGTACACAGAAAAACTATGGAAAAACAGCACAATCGAATAAAAAACCTGTAAAAATCTACTTCTGTATGTCTGATATTTCATATTTGCATCATGGTGACAGGCTGAAAGCTGCTGTTGTTTTTAAAAAAACATTAATAGTTAATAAAAATCTACTGGGGTTATACCTTCAGTAATTTTGAAATTAAATTACCTTGACTTTGAGAATTTCTTAAATCATTTTTCTCCTATTATTTCTGAACACAATACGTCTAAGATAAGTTTTTACAATTTGCAGCTGTAGCTTTTGCATCTTTTATTAAAAGATGTTAAACGAGTGATTTGTTTAGATGTGCTGTCCCGATCTAGAAGTGCTTTTCGTTAACTGCAAGCCATTCTATTCACTGCGTGTTTACATTCCTCTGCAAGCACACGTGAACTTCGCTTTACAGAAACTCACTGATCAAATCACAGAGACAGAACAACAACACCTGGACTCTGTTTTAATCATTCTTTGGGGCTTTAATAAAGCAAATCTTTCCCGTGAACTGCCAAAATACAGACATCACATCACATGTCCAACCATAGTAATATATATGATTACTGTTACACCACAATAAAGGATGCATTTCAATCTGTTCCACAAGCAGCTTTGGGGCCCTCTGATCACTGTTTGGTTCATCTTATACCAACCTACAGGCAGAAACTGAAGTGCTAAAACTGTATTAAAGATTGTTAAAAGATTGACTAATGAAGCAGAGCAGGATTTACAAGCTAGTTTTGACCTCAGTGCTTGGAGTGCTTTTGAAACTGCTGGCTATGATCTGGATGAGCTCACAGAGACTGCAACATCATATATCAGTTTTGGTGAAGATATGTGCATTCCTACCAGGACTCATCTAACTTATAACAATGACAAACAATGGTTCACTGCAAAACTCAGACAGCTCCATCAGGCCAAAGAGGATGCCCACAGGAAGGGAGACAATGTCTTGAATAAACAGCCCAAATACACACTGGAAAAGGAGATCAGAGTGGCCAAGAGGAATTATTATAAAAAAAATAAAAAAACAGCAACTCTGCAACAGTGTGGAAAAATCTTAAAGAGATCATCAATTACAAGACACCATCCCCTAGCACTGTGGAGAATCAACAACTGGCAGACGATCTGAATGAGTTCTACTGCAGGTTTGAAAAACCACAACAATTCACACTAGGGATGCAAACAATTAATCGATTATCGGTTAATTGTCGACAAGAGATTGATCGATTAAGGCTGTCGATGGTCGGTTAACCGATGTAATATTTGCCTCAGTGCGGCTCATGTGCAGAACATGTGCGAGCGGCTGTGAGTGAAACTTTAAAAGTACATTAAAATAGAAACAGCACAAAAGTTATTCAAGATGAAAAGCAATAGAAATGTAGTAACTAAGCCATTTCATCAGATAACTGCACTTTGCAGGGATGCGGGACACAGGACAGGTAGTCTATTCATTCCTACAACTTGTTAATTCGTTCCTACGATTTATTAAATTGTGGCAATTGTCCATGTTTCGTTAATTTTGTTCCCTAAATAACCCATGATTTAACTGAAATAAGGGAACAAATTAATAAATCGAATTCATTCTTATTTCATGAAATCTTTAATTTCCCTTCCCATGTTTACCACACACAGTAAGAGATGTGATTAAAAGTGAAAGATAATAAAAGAAACCTGTGAAATTAGAAGACTTAAGAAAATAAACAGTTAAACCAGAACAAAGCCACATTAATGAAGGCTATATCTCGAACGACATCCAGAGGCATGCTCACGATACATAACATTTTCCTAACCCTGCGAACTGCAAAAAAAAAAAATATTTATCAGATGTTTCGATCACACCAGAGCCTGAAGCACACGTATATTCTAGCGATTCAAACTTACATCGTAGTTTGTTCATTATCAAAATAAAATACAGTCACCTGAAGGACATTACTGGACCCTTGCTGGATCCTCTTCTGTTTACCTACAGAACAAACAGGTCTGTGGACGATGCAGTAAACATGGGACTGCATTATGTACTGCAACATCTAGACAGACCAGGGACTTATGTAAGGATTGTGTTTGCGGACTTCAGCTCGGCCTTTAACAATACCATCCCAAACCTCCTCCTGCCCAAACTAACTTAGCTCTCCGTGCCCACCTCCATCTGTCAGTGGACCAGGCAGCAGCTAGTGAGGCTGGGAAAATACACATTCAGCACCCGTATAATCAGCACTGGAACACCTCAGGGCTGTGTTCTCTAGCCACTGCTCTTCTCCCTGCACACCAATGACTGCATATCTAAAGACCCCTCTGTCAAGCTCCTGAAGTTTGCAGACGACACCACACTCATTCAGGATGGTGACGAGTCTGCTTACAGACAGGAGGTTAAGGAGCTGGCTGTCTGGTGCAGTCTTAACAACCTGGAATTCAACACGCTCAAAACAGTGGAGATGATAGTGGACTTCAGGAAAAACTCCCCTGCTCTCCCCACACTCACCATCATGAACAGCACTGTGACTGCAGTGAAGTCATTCATGTTCCTGGACACCACAATCTCTCAGGACCTAAAGTGGGACACTTACATTGACTCCATTGTGAAAAAGGCCAAGCAGACGTTGTACTTCCTTTGCCAGCTGAGGAAGTTCAACCTGCAACAAGAGCTGCTGAAACAGTTCTACTCTGCCATCGCTGAATCCATCCTCTGCACTTCTATAACGGTCTGGTTCGGCTCAGCTATAAAATCTGAAGACTAGAGGATAGTCCGGACTGCTAAGCAAATCATTGATACAACCCTCACTTCTCTTCAAGAACTGTACTCATCCAGAGTGAGCAAAGGGCTAGCAAAATCACTCTGGACCCCTCACAACCAGCACACTCCCTCTTTGAACTGTTGCCATCTGGTCAACGCTACAGAGTACTGAGCACCAGAACGGCCAGACACAGGAAGAGTGTCTTCCCTCAGGCAATCCATCTCATGAACACTTGACAATAACTGTGGGACACACAACACTATTTATACACTTATTTATCTAACACACATACTTAGTCTACATTTCAAATGTGCAGATAATATACCCGTACATATAAAACTGTCGATTGTAATATACCTGCACATACAATTGTCAATTTATATATTGTTATTCCTTATTTACTTGTTCTAGTTTTTGGTTCGGTCACTGTCGTTCTGTTGCACTGCGGAAGCTTCTGTCATGAAAACAAATTCCTCATATGTGAAAACATACCTGACAATAAAGCTCATTCTGATTAACATTTACATCTTGTTGACAACTTCATGTGTGCTGCACTTGGAAGAAAATTTTGTTTAAAAAGAACCTGAATCATGTTGTAGTTACATTTTTAAGTTGACTAGTTAAAAATTGTAAAAAAAAAAAAAAAAAAAAAAAAAGTTAATTTTTTTTTATTTATTTAAGTTTTTAACTAAGCGAACAGGAGGCAGTCATGTCTCTAGCATAAGCTCTGTGACCTCCACTGTTCACGGATTCTGCTTCAGCTGTCCAAATAGTCAACAGGAGAGCCAACCTGCTGCCCTAACAACACACATTAATATAAAGAGAGCTTTAAAACAACAACTGACAAACACGGCATGGGGTTATTTTGGAAAACAGCTATTTATCATTTTCAACACCTGTTCACTATAGGGAATATCATTTTGCTGTAAGACAAGGGAGAGGTTTAGGCATTTTGCAACAGGCAAAACCAATCAATATGCTCAGTTTAAGTTACAATACACTGGAAGCCCACTAAGAGGTTTAGTGTTTTTCACAATAACCAATTCCAGATTCACACTTATTCACACATTAAATCAATTTCACACTTATTCAAGTTCTAAAGAGGCATTCTGGGTGAAAACTGGACAAAATAATGTGCAGTGTAGCAATGGATTCCTAAATCAGCCATGTGCCATCCAGTAACTGCAAAAAGCTTTGTTTTTTGAAAATAAAGGAAGTCCCAGCCTTTCAAATGTTGTTGTGTGGTTTTGACGATGATTAATGTTAGCCAGTTTTTTACTTAACCTGTTGTCTTCATTATTTTATGCATTTTTGAATAAATGTCATGCAAAACAAACCATTACAGCTTGTAACAAAACTTCTTTTTATTCTCCTGTTTGGCAAGTGTTTGTCATTTTCTGACAACAAAGAGTAGCAATAAAGAAAATAAAGATTTAATGCTAACATTTTAGCATAGAGACCAATTCTCACAAATTACTAGTTGCTTATTAACATGCCAATTATTAATAAATTGGCTGTTTATTAGTACTTATAAAGCACATATTCTGCATGACCACATTCTATATCCCTAATCCTACCCAATACCTAAACATAATACTTACTACTATTAATAAGCATTAAATTAGGAATTGTTTTTGATTTGACAAATATCGTTACAATAATTGAAACTGACTTACATGAAAAAATGTATTGTGATAATTTTTTGGCCATAACCTTCAACCCTACTGTTAAAACCACAGTCCAATGTTTGAATGCAATGTGTCTGTTTAGACCATTTTTTTTAAAAACAAAACAAGAGAAAGGCTGAATGAAAATGCATTTCAATCTGTCTCAGTCTGTTTGTGAGTACCACCAAGTCATAGTAACAGTATATAAAAAAGAAGCTCTGGGCGTGTGACCCAAAGCGTGAAACTTATTGGTTTAAGTAATAATCATTCTACTGAACAATTCATGCAAGTCACATTTCTGCTTTTGACTTCCTTTGCTGTCATTTTCTGTGTGAGAATGATCAAGTTCCATTAAACCCAGAATCTTCCTTCAAAATGCATTAAGTCTGGGTCATATGTGTAAAAATTCATATCTCTGTATTTTTTGGCCAATTTGCGATATATGGTGTATATATACAGTACAGACCAAAAGTTTGGACACATCTTCTCATTCAAAGAGTTTTCTTTATTTTCATGACTGAAAATTGTAGATTCACACTAAAGGCATCAAAACTATGAATTAACACATGTGGAATTATATATGGAATTATATACATAACAAAAAAAAAAGTGTGAAACAACGGAAAATGTCATATTCTAGGTTCTTCAAAGTAGCCACCTTTTGCTTTGATTACTGCTTTGCACACTCTTGGCATTCTCTTGTACATACATATTCTTTTTTTTTTCACTCATCGCCCAATGTTGTCCATCAAAACAATACATAGGCCTATTAAAGTCTATGAAAACAAATGAAGTGAATGTAACCATGTAAGCCATAATATAGTGTGCAAAATAAGGGTTAAAAATCACAATTCTTTCTAACAACATTAACATTGCAATCTAAAAACAAAAATAAGGCTTTTAAAGTGGAAGTTAAATTCACTAAGCTAAAAATGAAAATAATGAGAACAAAAGCAAAAAGTTGAGTTAGGCTATTTTGATTACCCAATTACAGTCACTTTACAGTCAGTGCTATCTATAAAAATAGACTTACTTGTAGGTTTAAAATTCTACTTCACATTTATTGTCGAACTACAAATATTTCAGTGGAATGTATATTTTAGTCAGAAATTTTGCACTCCTATTTAATTGAGCTCTGTCTGTTTGGTACGCATGTGCGCAGCGGTGCTCGTTCACTAAAGTGAAGTTTAGCAGAGAACCCCAGAAGGCTCATGCAATTCTGACAGAAATTTTTTAAATATTTCCACGGCTTTCTAACATTTACAGATGGAGAATATACATGTGAAATGTAGGTTATGCATTCGGTAAGACAGCACATCTCAAACAAATTAAACAGCATGAGTAGCCTAGTAGTCAGCATAGGACGGGCCGAACCGCTTAAACTAATATGCCAAACGAAACCATTAACTATGTCTTACCAGTTTTTAAAGGCCTTAATATGAAGATTGTCTCTGCTAGATTTTCTGATGCACTCAACGCTCATATCAAACTATGGTATTGCCTCATATCAAAGCGCTTATAAAGAAAATATTGATATATCATACAAACTCGATATACCACCCATCCCTAAAATGCCATTTGAATCATTTGAACTGTGTCAGGACATCATAAATAGAACAAGGCAACAGTTTACTGTAGGGGATTTGTTGTATCTTGCAGCACAATGTAATAGGGTTGTGCTGATAGCCGATAGTATCGTGTATCGACGATAGTCAGAGATAGACGAAACCGGATGTCTCTGTTGATAGCTAAGACGATATTAGGCTCATTTTCCTATGAATGTATTAAATGATAATAATAATAATAATAATTAATATTTTTTATTGGGCATCCTATTATAATTTTGCTATCAAACTGCCCAGCTATTCCACTTCAGCATCACATTTCACACAGACACGCACGCAAATGAGGATTAGTTCCTGTAGCCGGTGAAGGAGTCTCCATCCACAAACAGACGTACATCATATGCAGAGATAAGTTATTTCATTGGACTTTAACAAGTAATGTGAATGACCTACATATGGGCAATATTTTAAACGAGCACTAACGGAGTTTAATGCCACAGTTATGTTAGAATGCATCTCATTCTTGTTTCTGTGGCAGTGCCTCAAGCTCTTCATGAGGCGCACGGTCCGGAGCTCTGTATGACTGATCCATCAGTTCAAATGAACTGTACTCCAAATATATGAACTTGCCTGTTTTTAATTCTTTATATTTAAAGTGTTCATTTATGTCCAATACTAGTGTTAAACTATTGGACTTTAAATCTACTATTGATTTTCACCGTTGACTTTTTTTGCAGAACATTTAGACTGATAACTTCCGTGCGCAGATGTGGCAGGATGCGCGATATGACAGTTGCGTCCGACTATATATGAACTAGCTGTTTTAAATACAGTATGTTTATTTTTAACGTTAGTTTATCAGTATGTTTGAAAGTATATTTTTTAGATTAATGGTGATTCCATAGGCTCTCTCCCGTGCACCTGCGTTGTTTAAAACACCAAATAGTTATGCTATGACAAGAACAAAGAGTCTCTCTCTTGCTCCACCCATGCACCATAATATCATGTAACGTCAATCTCACATAGCATCCTGTCATGCTGCACCACACTGCATCCAGTGTAGACAGCAGCTGATGATAATGGTTTCTATAGTATTCTGTCGCACCGCATGACGACACATCCAGTGTAGACATCATCACTGATTATAAAGGTTTCTAAAGTATTCTGACGGGCCGCACTGCACCATTGATTATATACTAAAGCAATGTTTATTTCATTTGTATCTTTGTTGATTATATTTATCTACTATTGTAATTTGTTGAGGCCTACTTTCTATGTTTATTTACTCACTTACAAAATCACCCCAGTCACTGATTATTTCTTTCCAATATCGTAGCCCTACAGCAGATGAACACTTCATATATAGTCAATGACTTCTTATATGGCCCAGATGGTCTTCTCCCATATTATGTAACAAAGCACTGATTTACAACCACACTTTAGGGACTTATTGTAATGGAATGCTTTAAGTCTTTGAACCACACTAAGTTTAATGACGTCCTCTGTATGGGCCTGCAGGAGGAGGCCCGTCTCGCAAGTGGCGTCTTATCGAGTGATCTTCAACAGCATGCGTAAATCAAGGCTGCAGTTCTAGTTTTTCACATTGTTTGTCAAAGGGGATGACAAGAACAAAGCAGTAACAATCTGCAAACTGAATTATGAAAAGGCCAGCATAAGACAGATTGACATAACAGTAGAGTCAATGTTAAACCAACAATGCCATTTTGCTGTGCGAGACAGACAGGAATATTACCAATAGACCTACAAAAACCTTAAATGAAGCGGATTTCTTTTGTTGCATTGTATCTTTCCACTCTCTTTCAACAGTCAGCACTTTACTGTAAGGGAATGTGCAGGTTTGCTTACGTCTGTGCACTACTGCCTGACTCAATCATTTAAGGACAGAAATTCACCAAGTCATGCAGTCTGAAAAGTCATGAAAAACTCTTTAAAAGGGAACTCCAAAAATGCCTGTATGCAAAGCAAACAAGTTCCATTTGCTCAGGTCAAATGGAAGCAAGATGTTTGTCTGAGGCACATGTGTGAGAAAGGAAGGACAGAAAAACAGAGGGAGAAAAGAACAAGTTTAGACCAAACCACATGGAAGCCATTTAAAAGAAGATCCCCTGCAGGAATGCTCTGTTTAGCTCTTGCTATTTTCAATTTGACAAATTGTATGAAGTGAGATGGAGCTAACATATTTGGATCGTGTGAATGAGAACAATGAACGATCCCAATATCCGATGCTTCAGGGTTACGGGGAAAACATTTTTACATTAAAGCAAAGCAACTCTGCCAGACAAAAAGCGTTCCAGAAGGCAAGTAAAGGCAAGTCAGATGGTCGCAAGACTTTGGTTATAATCTCAAGGTACACAGACAAAGTTTACACCCACAAGCCACCACAAAAGACATCTGCCATCAAATATCACACCCTTCCCCTTCAGGTCAATCAACATCCACAAAAACAAGTTAAAGTTCTGATCTAGAAGAATGTCAGAAGCATTTAGTTGTCATATTTAAGACTATCAGTCTGACAAATCTGATTCCTTTTTTTCTAAGGAAATCTAATCATGTGACCGGCAAACAAACCTCAGGTCATACTACAGTCCACTTCCTGAAGCTGCATGCTCCAGTAAAGTGTTACCACAGAACATAGCAATGCAGTTCGGTGTTCACAGAATAAGAAGGATGGGCTCATGACTAAAGTGGATCAGCAGCGATCAGAGGAGATCAGCAGTAAATCACTGCAAAGCCAGAGTTAGAGATCCAGTGGTTCACGTTTCACTCGTGACTCTAGCAACGCTGATGGGACCAGAGACCTCGAGAAAGTGGAGAAAGATGCTTTTTCTTTTCTTCAGTATGGAATTCCTGGACTAGAAATCTCATCACCCTTGAAAACCTAAACACCAAGGATATTACACTAAATGGAAAAGAGAAAAATATTGAACCAGTTGGCTGTTTTCCCAAAGCCATTTGCTAAAACATCAGTCACATTTAAAAGCAGACTCAAAACTCATCTGTTTAACTATTGAATGAGCACTGTGCAATGTCCGAACTGATTGCACTATATTTTATGTATAATCACTTTCTATTCATAACTGTTTTAAATTCATTTTAAGTCTTTTAAATCAATTTTTAAATCATTTTCAAAGTTTTTAAATTCCTTGTTTTATTGTTGTATTCATTTATTATTATTATTATTATTATTATTATCTTTATTATTTATTATTATTATTATTATTATTATTATCTTTTCTTTTATGTATAGCACTTTGAATTACCATTGTATATGAAATGTGCTATATAAATAAATATGCCTTGCCACTGATCAACTTTTTACATTTCATTAACAAATTGTAGCATCTAATATTAAGTCAAAATTGACCGTTAATGGTGACAATTAATAAACCTTACTCAGGTTAGAGATTATATTAAATTTACTGTGGATAAAAAAACAAGACTGTAAGGGATAGTTTTACAGTCTTTAAAATGGCGCACACTGTATCCTCCACATAATTTTCACAACTTGTTCCCAAAATACTCCTTCCGGTTTGTCACAAGTTTCTGAAAGTTTTTTTTCGAGTATGGCTCTGTGTGACGTTAGATGGAGCGGAATTTCCTTATATGGGTCCTAAGGGCACTTCTGCCGGAAGAGCGCGCGCTCCCGTATAGCAGAGCACTGAGAGCACAGACATCCACTGATCAGAGAGATTCACTGATCAGAGCGAGAGCGTCGCGAAAAGTCACAAAAGAAGTGTGTTTTTGGTTGCCAGGGCAAGACAACCCTGCACAGATTACCAAAAGAGAAACAGCATTAAGGGACGAGTGGATGGAGTTTATTTTTTACAGAGCATCAACGGAGTTGTGCAAGTGTTTTTGTTTGTTCCCTGCATTTCGAAGATGCTTGTTTTACAAACAAGGCCTAGTTTGACGACGGATTTGCGTATCGTTTATTTCTTAAGGATGATGCAATCCCAACGAAAAAGGGTCACGATCGTGTGTTGGAGTAAAACTGCTTAAAATATCTCTGCCTCCTTGTTAGTGCGTCCGCCTCCCATGCCAGAGACCCCGGTTCGAGCCCCGCTCGGTTGCTGCTGCTGCTCTCGTTCAGTTTCAGCCTCGGGATCTGATTCTGGATCATAAATAAACGACTGAATCTGACTGTAAGCCATGGTTTGTTTTGGATGATGGTTTTTCCCTCACGGTAATGTCACAGTTTCCACATGCTCTCAACGCAAAAGCCTACTCGCGCTCGTGATTCTTTAGCTCCGCCCACACGTCACGCCTCCAGCCAGTCGTGTTTTTCTGGGAAAAATCGGTACAAACTATCTTTCTCTTATGAATATAATAAAACTAAAGACTTTTTGGAGTTATGAAGGATGCAGTACTACTCTATAGGTACTCAAGATTAACAGGAGATTGAGTGAAAACGAGCATTTCACCCCCCCTTTAATGTCCTTGTTTCATATTTCACCAACTATGTAATTATTTTTAATATGTTTAATTAAATAACTTTCATATATATTTCAGATTTTGTCACAACCATGCAATGTAAAGTATAGAAATTATGGTTTGTACTAGAATTCACTGGGAACCTACTCAACGTCTCCGAAACCATTTATGCACTAATATAAGATCCAAGCAAACAAGGCACCATATTAAAGTGGGTGCATGCAATAGAAATACTGCCATGATTCTTGATGCATACCTTGTGCAAAAGTATGAAACCATAATGAATGAATGAATGTCTTTGTTGCCTTTTATTATGGCACACCTCTAGTTTCCGTGATCAATGCATGCTGAGTTTCACCCATGGACTAGACTAGAGAACCTAACGTGGCACTGTGATCCGTGAAAATGGTGTGACCACACGCACTTGCATTAACCTCTGTGGACCTGGGACAGTCGTATATGCTCACAAACATGGACCTGTTATTCAAAATTCAAAAAAAAATAACGGGGAAAATAAGAAATCTACTGGTTTTAATGGCAAACAAACCATCGGGCAGCTCATAATATCAGTCGTACATTATATGTTTGCATGTAATTTGGTGTACATTTGCATATAAAAAAATATAAATAGACAACATATGACAAATGAAACTTTGATTAAAAAACATATATATAATGCGTTACGCATACTGACTAGTGTTAGTTGTGTCTTATTGAGATGTCTGAGACTCTGGCTAAAGGGGTTAGCAGTGGTGGCTAACTGATAGTCTAGACTTCGACTTGTAATTCGAGGACTGTTTTAAGAGGCTCAAAACTGACAACTCTTAAACCATATTTTAGTATTTAAACGGTGTTTTAGTAGCTAGATAAACTGAGCCTGAAAAATTAAATGGACAACTATATAAACACCCACAACAAACAACGGACGCTGGTCGGCATTCCCCTCTCCTGCAACAGGCACAGACAGACATACAAACACACTCACTATATTAAAACGGTCTCAAACGGTTTACCTTGAAGTCTTTCTCAAGTCCAGGGGTTTTAGCTAAATATTAACTTTCCATGGAGCGAGGTAAAGTTGCGTAACCTTGCACACTCGCGCACACTGAGGGTTCAAGACCGACGTCAGCGGTCAGTTTTCACACAGGGGCAGGATTTCAACAGTCCAGTCCATAAAGAGAGGCTGAGTGTATAAAGACTGTGTGCGCAGACAACAAGGCAGTTGCCGCAGCTCTTCCAGCAGTTACTCAAGCCATGGAAGACGGGCTTTGCGCTGCGGCTGCGCTGGACAGAACTGCGCATGCGCACAAATGCGCTGCATGCATAGCTTATCAGCTCTCTACTACCCTCTGCTGCAAACTGTACATGTAAACACACGCTTTTGCTTTAAAAGTGAATCTAAAACAATACATTAAAAAGGTATAATATAATAAATCTAATTTAAAAAAATCAGGGTCCACATTGTTTTGCTCTCTGTGCATCTTCGGTTACTAAATGTAGCTACAGCTATAATATATAAACAGAGGGCAACCAGTCAATATAGGAAAACATAATAAACAACATGTAGTTATTTCAGAATCATTGACATAACAATTAGCCTATATATTTGTTTTTCACAATACATGGCTCCAAATACTAGAATAATTGGATACAAACAGATAGGCTAAGTAATTTCAAAGCAGTTCAACCTCATTTCTTTGTATCTAAAGCAATAGTTTCAACTTCAAGTCAATATTTCACTATTGTAATGTTTTTTGAATAACCCCCCAGTGTATTTCATGACAATAATCATATTCCTCCACTGTTTTTAATTACTTGCTGAATTGAGATTGTACTTACTGTATTATATTCTCTTAAAAAGGCTCTTGTGAAAAGAATAGGCTGACAATTGAATAAACTCACCATTAGATGGCTAGGTCATCTGCAAAACGTAGATTTCTCTTGAAACTTAGTGAATACATAGACCTTTTGGGTACACTTGATTGCAGATGTCGCCGCACAGTAACTAACTTTTCTGGTTTTGCTTGGCTGTGCTGACGTTAATCTCATTTCATTCTGATGTTGGACACACCTTTCTCTCTCCAACAATGCATCACTGACGCAGCAATCCAGGCTATTAGAACTGCTTTACGTGGAACCTATTTTAAAGAAGAAAAGGAGAGCGAGAGAGAGAATTCATTTCTCCATGTAATGAGGTTAATGTGTTCTCTTTTGAAGGTGTGTCTATTAAGGTTAAGCTGTCAAACACTTTTTTTCAGCATTTCTTAAAAAGTAAACATATTAAGGAGGACACTGTTTATTTTTACTCTGTTTAGATTATTAAAAAAAAACATTGCTCAAGATCTCATAGGTAACAGCCGTTGTATATGTAGGTCCATTATAATGTAACTTCCACCACATCTCAAACTGTGTAGCATCCTGTAGTAAAAGTAACAACTGGGGGAATTATTTTCAAATAATATTTGTAATAATTTTAAATAACTTTAAATAAATAATAATACTATTTAATTATCCACATGTTTCCATAATTACAAAATTAATGACACACACACACACACACAATTACAGTTTGATTTCTCTCCAATGTTCACACAGTAGTAAATAAATATTAATAATTAACTAATCATTGCAAAAATATTAGAATTTTATCAACATTAAAACACATGTAAAGTACAAACAAATTTAGGAACATATCATTTCGAGTACAAACAGCCATTAATAGGCTATGGATATAATAATAATTACACCTCCAATTATGCAGATATACTGTAGCATTCTAAATAAAATACTAACAAATGTTCAAATAACTTGGCAAAGAATCAGAAAAAAAGGAAATTAACAACAATTCAAATTTGACAAAAAAGGCGTAAAGACAATTAAAATAAACAAACAAACAAATAAATATAATAAAAAATGACACTGAATGTAAATATCTTCCATCCCAACAATATATCTCTATAAGAAGAAAATAAAATAGATTGAATTGGTTTATGTTGAATCTAAATGATTTTTGTTTATTGGACCCTTTCTTTGTAATAAACATTTGAAAAGTAGCCTAGCCTAGCAAAAATGGGCTACATTCATCATAGATAACAGGCTATAAAGTAGGGGAGAGCAGAAAACAAAGTAACACTTTTAGATTTTCTCAGTTTGTGTAAATCCACATGGGGTTCAGAATTGTTTTTTTTTATTTTATTTTTATCCACAGTAATTTTACACTTGTCTAATACAAATATGTTACTTTGTTTTATAATTACATTTTATACGTTTTTCTTTATTTACCCTCAGAAATGTGCAAGTGAAATGTGACAACATGTACTGTAAAATGTACAATGTGGGGTATACTAATAGAAGATTTGTCTCTTTTTAAAAGAATAATAAAAACAGATTAAACATTTACTTAAGCCAGAATTTTAATTTAACTATGGTAAAATAAATGTTCAGCGATATCTTCAAAAGATTATTGAATTTTGGTGGTGAGTTTATTCTATAAAATGTTGACATGGTAACTAATAAATACTGTAAATTTTGTTTTACTAGCATGTGTGGAAAAAAAAAAATCAAACCACGTGTGTCACAACTAGCCCCGTGCTCCCCTAGACAGATAAACATAACTCCGGTCTTTCATGAAACAAAGCAATATGAGCTGTACAAATGTATTTTTAATCATTCCTTATGATAATCATTCCTCATGAACACACAAACATATTTTCGCTCTTATATTTCGTTATACATCCAAAAAAGCAGGTGTCGCTGTACTTTCCTCCACGCAGTGTTGTTTTGATCGGCTGTCGACGGTATTTACCACGCATGCGCACATCATTCTTTCTTTTTCCCGTGCAGCCGAGTCAAAACCCGAGTTTGACTCCAGGCTCCGGCTTAGGAGACTAAAAAGTCTACAAAATGGTCAGTACAGCGTCGCAATACTTCTATTTTTACGTTCCCTAAAGATTAATGATCTGTTTGGTGCCTTTACGTTGTAGATTGATGGCAGATAATAAAAGGATGATTTAAGATTTTCTCCGATAGACCGAGTTCAAACGTGGCTTATGGCTGATTTCAGCCCTTCCCACATGAGTTTCAGAGACATGCACACTCTAGTGAATTTTGCAACATTAATGATGGTTTTCGGAACATGACACGCTCCCAAAAAAAGCAAAATATGGTATTATATAAACACCTGCTCGTATTTTTACATGATTAATGCTAGCATGCTACGTCTTCAACACTTTATGCAGGCCTTTCAACCCTTTACAATTATAATACGTCCGTTTTCATTGTAACAAAAATGTGCATTTGATTTGCGCCTGCAGGTTGGATCTCTGAAGTGAGTTGACTTTTTGAAATGTTGTCTTTTAGGGATTCGTTAAAGTAGTGAAGAACAAGGCCTACTTCAAGAGGTACCAGGTGAAGTTCAGGAGAAGGAGAGGTGAACCAGCAGTTTTAACACTAACAGTGATATAAAGTCACACTGACAGGCTTGGTTTTCATTGGTTTGTCTTCCTGCTTCCTAGAGGGAAAAACTGATTACTTTGCCCGAAAGCGCCTGGTTATCCAAGACAAGAATAAGTACAACACACCCAAGTATAGGATGATTGTCCGCTTCTCCAACAGGGACATCATCTGCCAGGTGAGTGCAAAGATGTTCAAATGTCACATGACCAGCTATAGAGCGCTCATGTTGCAGGACGTCCTAAAATATGACATGCGTGTTCTCATTATTGTGCCTCATAAGAGCTGAGTTCAATATCTCTGAAGATTTTGATTTGTTGACAGTCAACTGTGTTTTTGTTTTTCAGATTGCCTACGCCAAGATTGAGGGTGACGTTATCGTGTGTGCGGCTTACTCCCATGAGCTGCCCAAGTATGGCGTCAGTGTGGGTTTGACAAATTATGCTGCAGCTTACTGCACTGGGCTGCTGCTGGCCCGCAGGGTGAGTCTCACTTCCGCCACTTAATATTTGACCGTTTTACCCCTGAAATTAGTTCATGAAACTTTGCCTTGCAGTTCTAGTGCTTCAAGAACTTGAAGAGTGGTTGCATTAAAGAAGTAAACCTCTATTCTCTAGACATTCATCATGGTGACTGAATTAAAGACATATGTCTTTACTGAGACATTTCACATGCGGGAGATTGAATTAGTAAAATAGATTGGGTTGCATTAATCATGACTGAAACAGCAAAGTCTTGTGTGCATCCTCTGCACAAAGTAGTGTGCATCATACCAGAGTTCACATTCTCAAGCTTTTTAATGGAATTAAATATTCATACTTCAAGAGGATTGCGACAAGTTTAAAGTCAGTCCATATTTAAGGACTTTCATTACATTTACCTTCTTAATCTGATTTTATCCATGAAATGACAAGACCTAAAGAAACAATTTTGAAATGAAATGTAATGCTTTCCACATTGTTTTTCACGGACTATATGTGAGGTGCCAACTTGCATAGTAATGTTGAATTTAAAGAAATAGTTTAGCCCAAAATGAAAATTGTCATTAATGTCCCTCATGTCATTTCAAACCTGTAAATCCTTGCTTCATCCTCAGAACACAAATGAAGAGATTTTGTTTGCGTATCACGGCGCACGCATGTGTCATAGTGCGCTCATGTTTCACTGATGAACAAAGGTCATAGGGTTTGGAACAACATTAGGGTAATTATTGACAATTTTCATTTTGAAGTGAACTGTCCAATTAAAACCAGTCACAATTAGTGTGTCCCAATTTGCATACTATGCATTAAATTATTGGATACTTAAATAGTATTCAAAATTAGAATAAGTGTGTCCCAAATCATAGTGGGTTAAAATACATGGATATCTGAATAGTCTACCATTTCTGGAGGAAATTCAAAGTGCATATCCATGCACACACTAATTATCTAAGATTGCGCACAACCCAATGTGCTTTGGAAGATATTTATCCTTAATATGAGTAAAAATGTTAAATTGAGGTTAAGTAGAAAGGTTTTGATAAAGGGGTTTGAGTGATCAATGTAATTTGACCTGCAGAAAAAAGTAAATCTGCAACAACAATGAAAATATATGAAGATATGTTAGGGTCCTGTGAGGCGAGTTCATTGCATGAAGACCAACAATTGGCAGATTAACATACTAGTCACTTTTATACAGTTGGATCGTGTGTAAAGAGCTGTGGAGTGTGTGCAACTCTATATGAGGACATTGATAAGATGATTGACAGGCATGGAGATATGTGAATTGAGATGCAGCAAATTTATATAATTGGTATTTAATTACAAATTGTCTACCTGTACTGTAAGATTAATCCTGATGCGTTTTCATAAAAATTCCCATTAAGGCATGTTACTTGATGTGAGAAACTGTGTTTGTAAATGGGTACATTTAGTCTTTTACAACTGGAATGGTCTTCCGGTGACCACTTGTGATATGGATATCTTCAATGGGCAGACTTCCTAACATGCGTCTCATTTGCCACATCAGTGTATTACAAATATACAGTTTCAACCGAGATGCTCTTAAGTGCGGTACAACTTGGAACTTTAGATGTTTGTGCATCATGCAATCTTTCTTTCTCGCTGCATGTTGTCATACATGCTGAAGTTATGGAGTTCTTTAGCAAGTATTCATGTTTTTTAATCAGGCCAAGCTAAAAACCTTTGCACTGGCACCATGATTGTGTGTTAGATAAGTAGATCGTTCTTAGCTGTTGTGCAGAACTGTTTGGAACGTATTAGCTTTATTATACAAATAGAATTTGGTCGTGTGTTTTTAACTATCTCTAAATGTAGCTTGAGTAATCACAATGTTTTGCAGCTCATTTATACTTGTATTGAGTGCTGCCCTCTTACAATCCCTTAGCAGGTCTGTAAGGCTCGAGTAATCCAGGAAAATTGATACGAAGACAAACGCCTGGTTATAACTGGTCCACTATGTGCTCTCTTCCAGCTGCTGAACAAATTTGGCCTTGACAAGGTGTACGAGGGCCAGGTGGAGATCACTGGGGATGAGTTTAATGTGGAGAGCATTGATGGGCAGCCAGGTGCTTTCACCTGTTACCTGGATGCAGGCCTGGCCAGAACCACCACTGGCAACAAGGTGTTCGGTGCCTTGAAGGGAGCGGTGGATGGAGGTCTCTCCATTCCTCACAGGTTGATCTTCCTTCTTACCATTTATTTCTGCATATTCTTGAAATATTGAGTGTGAGCAGTTTGTACTGGGTTTTCCCATGTCATATTCGGTCTTCTTGATGATGACACCGTTTGAAACTGAGCAGCTTGTAGTTGCCCAATTGATGTGATTTTCAAGACGGGACTGATTTAGAGATTTGTTTACATTAGAAGCACCAAAATGTGTGTGAGCTCTATTAATTAAAGCTGAGTGTAATTGGAATCTAGTATATCCAGCATATGAGTTTTTAATCTTTGTCTTAGCACCAAGCGTTTCCCTGGCTATGACACTGAGAGCAAGGAGTTCAACGCAGAAGTTCACCGCAAGCACATCCTGGGCCTGAATATCTCTGAATACATGAGATCCTTGATGGAGGAGGATGAGGAAACCTACAAGAAACAGTTCTCTCGCTTCATCAAGAACGGCGTTACCCCTGATTCCGTATGTGCTGGGCTTTTTTTTCGCTCTACAATTTTCAAATGTGAATTCTGCTTTCATAATGTTTGATAGTTGCATTGTTAAAAGATCAATTGAATCTTAGATTTAAAGAGATACTCAACCTAAAAACATTCTCATTTACTCGCTCTCATGCCATCCTAGATGTGTATGGCTTCTGTGGAACTAAGATTTTTAGAAAAATAAATCCTCTACAGCAATGCAATTAGATGGAACCCTCACTGTGGAATCTTCAAAAACCGAACAAACAAGACCGTAATGATGGTTTTAACCATCGGTAAGAATTGAAATGATTGGTGTAAGGAAAATACTATCACTTTAAGGTTGTTTATATTATAAACAATCTCTTCTGGCTAGGGCTGCACAATTAACCGAATGTGATTGTCATGCGCATCTCGTCAGTAAAGCCTGTTCTGTAATCAGTAGTTAATCACCTTTTTTTTTTATCTTTTTTTTTTTTTTTCAGATTTCAGATGTAGCAGTACTTACTACAGTTTACAGTTCACTGACAAGCTACACAAAAAACAATCGCAGAAGATATAATTGTGTGATTATGAAATCATTGGCAATAAATGAAAGCTGTTTGAGTAGCTTCTCCGTGAACTATGGCTCTGTGTAGTAAATGTTGCTCCATCTGGAAGCATGTAAAAATATCACTGTTAATAACTGGTTTTTACTCCATAACATCAGGCTTCTTACACGGAATAAGGAACGCCTCATTTCATAGTTTTCTTAGCAGTGATAAAAGCTGTGTCGATTAGCATTGCATTATATACTTTTTACTTCAAGAACTCAAAAATCGGATATTGTTGTAGTTCTGTGTTAATTAGTCATGCTGAATCAATGAAAGTGTTTAAATCTTCTGTTTATACCGCAACCACTGTTGGGATTTCTCCTGCGGGGTGTATCTTGAGTTTTCAATGCGAGAGCGCCCTCTGTCCTTCGGTTGGAGATTAATTACGGATCACAGAACCATGCTTCACTGACAGGATGTGCATGACAATCGCAGCTTTTGCCTAATCGCGATTGCGATTTCTCGTGCTGCCGTAGTTCTGGCCAACTTTTGTACGTAAGTGGCAGACATATTCTAAAGCTCAAGCACAAGGAGATGCAGGATGTCACTTCTCATGCATGTTTCACAACGTGCTTACATCAACAACATGCTGATTACATAAAGCATGAACTCTCATATGACTGTTGACTGAAATCAGTGGCTTGTAGTTTAAAATACTTGTGTTTTTCCTCTCGCATACCATGCTTTTTGGGTGGAGTATCTCGAAGAATGGCAAATATTTATAGTTTCAGTTTCAAAATACTTGGCAGTTAAATTTGAATAACATTGGCTTTTACAATAAAGCTGGCTGTTAAATAACTGTTGCAATTAGTAATGTTATTAATCTCTTCCTCAGATGGAGGAAATGTACAAAAAGGCACACGCAGCCATCCGGGAGAACCCAGTGCACGAAAAGAAGCCCAAGCGGGAAGTCAAGAAGAAGAGGTATCTGTTTGTCATTAGGTTTCTTCATGTCTTGTACTCTCTGGTGGTGATTGTGATTGGATTGCAGTCTCAGAGGCATGTTGTTTTTGCTCTTTAGTTATTTTGGCATTTTAACAATTTAGAAACTGACATTGGATGTCCACAAAAACTATTCTGCTGCTTGATGATGATACCCTTCAAACTGAGCAAACTGTAGTTGGTCCTTCATTTGCACAGTTGATGTAAACCTTTCAAGACGGGTCTGAGAGCAGTTTTGGTTAATTGATGGGCATTTAGTGTCAGAAGACCCATTAGAGGAGGTATTATTTTAAACTGCTGTGGAGGCATTAGTCGGCTAGACAGTAGAAAACATTAATGAATTATGCTTGGGACTACATAAATCAATAAACTTGACTAATGCTTGTTTTGTCAGGGAAAACATGGGTAGTGTCACTTACTAAGTGATTGTTTCATTGAAATGTAATGCTATAGTCAGAAGTCCTGGGAAGAATTGCTTGCTACTTGTTTGCTGAAATTGAGTGGTTCTCTTTCTAGATGGAACCGTGCCAAGCTCACACTGGCTCAGAGGAAAGACCGTGTTGCCCAGAAGAAGGCCAGCTTCCTTCGGGCTCAAGCTGCAGAGGAGGACTAGAGCTCGATCTTGCTTTTCTCCTTATTTGTGCAGAATTTGTTCTAATAAATAACTCAAAAGACACTCTTGTCTGTCTGATTGCTTGTCACAATTGTGAGTTGTGAGGCTGTGCTTGATTTTCAAATGTTTAGGATGATTAATACTTTTCTTTGTTTTTGCATCTGTGTGACTTTAGGAGAAACCATTAGAATTTACAGAATTAAAACGATGACATAATCTTTTCTTTCTGTCCACAATACTTCAGTCAACCCTCTTCTCTGAATGAGTGAATAAATCAAAAACAGCCGGACTTGAGGTTCAAAATACACTTTTACCTTTTTAAAAGGGCCCTGAGTCCTAACTTAAGGGTACAAGTGTATATACCAATGCATTCAAAACAAAGATTAAATGTAAAAACGAAGCACTTGCATAACAATAACTGAAAATGGCCTATCAAAATTAACATTTAAACTTTCATGAACAGGTCATCTCTTTAGAACATGTTTGTGGTAGTTTGACTGACAAAATTGACAACATAATTGTTCTAACCTATTGTATTGAGTAACCACGTTCAGTCTGAATATTATAATTCATGCAAATAATTTTCAGATCCTTTGTAGTTCAACTGAAAAGATTGAAGTGTTCTGAAATCTGGATTGTATATCATCTGCAGACTAGAGCAGGGGTTTTCATAATTTCTGATGCCAAGTGATTCCTAAATTATCCCTGTCAAAGTGATGTATATTTTCATGTATAAGGAAATGTTATTGCTGTACTAAAGCAAAAGCAACTTATACAAATATTATTTACAGTATTTACTTTGAATTAGGTTCAGAACTTTTTTTTCAAACCTGGACTGTGAGTAAAATAAAATTTATCATTTCTGACCAATCTTTAGAAATCATAAAAAATTTATTACAAATCAAATATATATATATATATGATTAATTGTTAAATATTTCTAAATTTGTTAACTTTAGACTGCCATAAAATAAATTTTGTTTTAAAAAAATGTGTCAAAAACAGGTCATCTGTCTCAGTTCGAAAACCTCTGGACTAGACAGCCTGATTGTCTCAGTTTCCCGAACAAGAATCCACAGGAAGAATTAAAATTTGGCGCTTTCTTTTGGCAGTGGAGGACATGCATTAGCAGAGGCAGTATCTCTCTGCAGCCTAAGCTTTTATAATTTGGGACTGAGTCAAGATTGGGTAATGTAACAAAACAAGGTGCCACAAAGGCTATATTGACAGTACTCTGCAAATGGAGGCCAGAAATAAAAATATATAATTACATTAGGCAAATCATGGATGCTCCGATACCAGTCTCTTGTTCATATCTCATTTGTTCTGTATAATAACAATAACTTAGTTCTATATATCATTATGAGTCCTTCGTGTGAGATATCTTCTTCCAAAGTAGAGTTTTGAGGTTGTTGAGAATCAAGGAATGTTCCATTTCCATCTGTTCGCTTGCGCCTTTGAGAGCAATGCAGGCATACAACTGTTTGTCCAGTTCATCTTTAATGTCTGATGGTGCACCATACAGAAGATAGTCCTTCAGTGTGCTACACACTTTTGCCAGATTAGGCTGTGTGACCTCCGTAGTGCAGCGGTGCTTTGTGAGATCACAGGAAGTGAGGCAGTCCCGTCCATACATACAGTCACTGTCCTCTTCACACCTCTTTTCACGCATCACTTTCTGGAAAGCAACTTCGGGAACAATACGCCTTGCATCTACCACCTTTATATCATGGCGCTCTGTGTAACCAAACCCTGTAGCACTTACATCGCACATGAGGAAACTTCCAAATGTGCCGTGGAAGAGATCTTCAACGAGCTCAAACAGACCAATGGCTATCTTAGCCTTGCGAGGCCATGATGGGGCAGCCCACTGGTCGATACTCCGTCGCAGACTAGCTGGCATCCACAGCTCTACCATCCATGGAAGGCTGATGCCATAGAGTGGTACGTAAGGCACCTTCTCCATCACATACAAGTCCCCACAGAAGCCCAGCAGTCTGGGAGTGTGCTCTCGCTCCTGTAGCACTATGGAGAGCAGGAAATCATTCAGCTGCAATAAAGCCCAAGCTGAATGTGCTTCTGACAGGGAGATCTGTCCATCCCTGTTGCTGTCTGCAACTCCAAGTACAAGGGTAACCAAATCTGCTAAGTTGGCTTGGTCTCCTGCTTTTGCCTGCAAGGGGAAAAGGTGCCATTGTAATGAATTAATAATAGTTGAAGATATGTCTTAGTATACAAGTTCTTCCAGTCTATGAAAATAACTTTCTTCATGCCTAGTTCATGGAGAATAGATAATGCATGTTTTACATAAATTTAAAGGTTAAAAAAGGGTTAAAACTGTAAACAAATTATTTTCAACCACTTCAGACCTTCAGCTCACATACATACACAAGTGCAGATGTTTTAACATTTTTTAATTAAAATGATTAAAAATTCAAATATTTTATTTAATACTACTAATGTTTTTATTTTATATTATTATTATTATTATTTATAATATTAATGTCTCAAACAAATATTTACTAGACAAAAATGTGCTAGCCCACCTGTAGCCCCCCACAAACAGAGAATATTTCAGCATAGGAAAAGCAGATGATTTAATAATTATATTTAATAGAATACATTTGCATGATCATCACAGCCCCAAAGATTTGCAGTATGCCACAGAATATGTTTAAACATTCCTGCAGCCTAATAGATTATTAAAATTACAAAGTTATAACAAAATCTGCCAGGAGCTGGTCTGAGCAAACTCAGGTCTTATTCTGCTGGATCTATCTACAGCTTTTGACAATGTCAATCATCTGATCCTCCTGCTGCCCTCTCATCACTGAGCATCACAGGGATTCAACTTCACTGTTTGAATCCTATCTAACTAGTATGTATTTCAGGGTGGCTTGGTGGACGGGAAGTATCCAAAGCACATCAGCTGGTCACTGGCATTCCTCAGGGGTCCGTTCTTGGTCCCCCTCCTCTTCTTCTTAAACACTACATCACTGGGACCCATCATACATGTCTTCTCAGCATACCATTGCTATGCTGATGACACAAAGCTCTATCTCTCCTTCCAACCAGATGATCCAACAGTAGCAGCACGGATCTCAGGCTGCTTGGCGGACATCTTGGCATGGATGAAAGAAATTAGCCTACAGCTCAACCAGGCAAAGACTGTGCTTCTTGTTATCCCTGGCATTCCGACTCTACAGTTTGATTTCAACATCCAGCTATGTTCAATTACCCCATCAACTTCGGTCAGAAATCTTGGTGTAATCTTTGATGACCAGCTGACCTTCAAAGACCACATTCCAAAGATTGCTCGATCTTGCAGGTTTGAATTGCACAACACCAGAAAGATCAGGCCCTTTCTAACAGAGCATGCTGCACAATTTATTGTCCAGGCCCTTTTCATTTCTAGGCTGGACTACTGCAATGCTCTTCTGGCTGGACTTCCATCAAGTACAATCAAACCTCTACAAATGATTCAGAAGGCAGCAGCATGACTGGTCTTCAACAAGCCCAAAAGAGCCCATGTTACACCTCTCCATATCTCCTTGCACTGGCTACCGGTTGCGGCTCGCATTAAGTTTAAAACATCGATGCTTGCATAGAACAACCAGAGGCTCAGCACCCACCTACTTCAACTTACTATTATGAATTTACATCCCCTCCAGATTTCTGAGATCTACAAGTGAGCGACGCCTCGTGGTACCATCATAGAGGCTCAAAATTACTTTCCAGAACATTCTCGTTCACCATTCCTGGCTGGTGAAATGATCATCCCACTCCACCCGGAGTGCTGAATCCCTGACAATTTTCAACCGACAAATGAAAACTCATCACTTTCAACACTACTTGACTTCATCCTAAATTTATTTAAAAATTTATAATAATAATATTTGTCTTTCTCTGTATTTATTCCTTCCCTTTCTAGTTTGTACTTATTTGGAAGTTGAACAATGCCTGAAACTTGGTATTACGAGCATGTCCTGTGTCTGTTTGACTGTTAAGAATAATCCCTTTATGTATTCCCCAATTGTAAGTCGCTTTGGATAAAAGCATCTGAAAAATTACTAAATATTAATGTAAATGTTAAAAGCACCGTTTTTAAAAGCATATAACATTAAAGCAATATTGTATTTCAGTACAGCATGGGATTTGAGACCTTTAGATGGTTGAAAACCATCTCTTTGAACTTCTCCATTGATGTCCCTTTGGTTGGCCTGTTAAATGAGGCGTATTCTTTTCGGGGCTCCAGTTCTGTACCCAAATCGTAATGAGGGTCCTCCTCCATCTGGCACTTTATGATTCCTTCCATATCCCCCCAACTGCCAGAATATACCTAAACAAAGAAAGTAGCAAGAAAGAGAGAGCGGATGTATTTTATTCATCCTTACTCTCATGATACTGTGCATGCAAATAAATGTATGTGCAGACCCAGATAATCAAAAGCATGGTTCAGTAGACAACATTTTTTAAAAGATCAAACAAGTATTACAGTGTTATATTAAGAAGCAACAACAATCTGCTGTGTCTGACCTGATTGCCGGGTTTGGCAGATAGACACTTTCCCAAATAAAGAGTGTCCTTCTCACACAAGCTGCTGCAGGCTGAACCATCGATCACCCCCTTCTGGTATTTATCGCACTGGAAGACATGAAGACACACATACATCCGAATCTACGCTGCATTATCCCTTTTTATTCCACAACACAGTACTCCCCAAAGATTGCCTGATCCATTTCTTTAGCAAGTGTCTCTTTCGTAATCACTCTCCTCTAGATGGCTCCCTTTAGTAAATAATGTGTGCAAAGAGGATTCAACAGCTGTAGAGGTGCACCCAGTAATTTTGTTTCCTCTTTAAAAATCAAATATACTGTATATATACACAGCATCGAATCAGCATTAAAATGTTGTGCTATTTTGTTCAACAATTACTTAACATCTAGCTAAGAACTTAAAACTCACAATAGAGTTCTTGCACTCATGTCCACGGCACAACTCTGTGTATGAAGAGTATTCCACATACACTACCCAGCTTCCCACGAAAACAGCCAACCAGGAAAAAAACAGGTACTTCATGTGTAGGTAGGAGAACCGGGCCTGTGCACAAACAAAGAGACAATGTAACCATGCAGAAAAATGCATTCCTTTTACAAAATATCTCCAAATATTAACTGAAAAACCTAAAAAGGTTTTGTTGATATTCATATTGGTATAATATTTCATTATTAAACGATTTATAATAGATGCTGAAAACTTTGACAGTTACAGACTATGCAGTGAAGGTTTGATTTTAGTACTACACTCTTTAAAATAAAGGTGCTTCACAATGCCATAGAATAACCTTTTTGTCTAAATGGTTCCATAAAGAACCATTAACATAAGAGATGGTTCTTTAAAGAACCTTTGACTGAATGGTTCTTTATGGAACCAAAAATGGTTCCTCTATGGTTTTGCTGTGAAGAACCTTTTAAGCACCTTTATTTTTTTTAAGAGTGTAGGCAAATTTGAAGATGCTAATGTGTGCTGATTATGTGCCGATACAGTTTGCTGGAGGTTCTTCTGCGATGGTGGCAATAAGGGGCAGGACTGCTAAAAACCAGATGAAAGCAACATAGCTTAGTGAAAAGACGTTTCAAAAATCTAGTTTTAAGTTCCACATGTTCAGTACAGTTTCTGTAAGAATTTTTTGTATTAATCATAGCTTTCTATTTCAGCACAATGCTAAACTGTATGCATTGATTACTTGCGTAACTGAACAATATCATTTATTTAATAGATTTAACCTATGAGGTACTAAACCCAGGAAAATTCTATCATCTTTTATTTATGTGTGACCTTTTAAAGCCCAGAAGAGTAGGAAACTATCATCTTGACAGCCACACAGGATGTGATCCACTATAAATATCCCCCTCAGTATTTGAAATATAATTTTCTTCTGATTTTTAAAACACAACAATTTATCACAAACTTATGATGCAAAATAATATAAATAAATAAATAAATAAATAAATATATATATAAATAAATAAATAAATATATATATATATATATATATATATATATATATATATATATATATATATATATATATTTTTTTTTTTTTTTTTTTTTTTTTTTTTTAATCCTGACCATTTTGCTTCAGTGGTTGAGTCTTTTTCATTTTTGTATTAATTTTTTCCTGTTGGCAGAACTTCCTCTGGACATTAGAATCAAAGCCGTCTAATGCATGTTACAGCTTCATCTTCAAAATAATTGCAAATTTTAAAAGAGATGTACCGTCAGGACTTAGAAAGAGATTCCAAATGAGGTCCTGGAGTCAAAGCTCGCCTGAAACTACAAGCAAACATTTGCGTGAGCGGGGTAGCACACTGACAGCTAATTTCAGCAACACTGAAATCCCTCTGTAGTCTCACTTTTCCTCGTCTGCCAAATCGGAGCTAATAGAACTTCTCCTCCTGTGATGAGGAGGAGGAATGGGCCTTTTAGCTGAGCCTGATAGCCTGCAGTAGCTCCATGAGAAACACTGTAGATCTGGTGTCTATTGTTTTGTGTTTTAGGAAGCACTTTGTGTATAGCAGTTGTTTGCCGAGCACTTTATCACCTGTATTCAGAGTTTAAGTTGATCATCATGCAAACACCTTCACCCAGGTCAACAAGAGCAAAAACAAACAACTAAGGAAGAAGACGGCAATGTGTCGTGCTAATATGACAGATGAAAAGAACATCTCCACTAACAGAACTGAAAAATAGAGCTACAGTAATATGACTGGATTACCATGGATTTTAAATCAGATAAATAAGAAAGTGCAATTCCCACATTAAAGCCGAATAATGAAGGCCATGAGGTGATGTAAAATATAGTGACTATTTATGACTGTTATTTAGTTGGAACTGGAAAACACAGTTTCTCAGTGCAAAGCAAACCTCAGAGGAACAGTTTGCTGAACTTTGCTCGGCTCAGTGCAAACAGCTATACTGCTTGTAAAATTTATAAGAAATGCTAAATTATTAATCGCAGCAATTGCAGCCATATATCTCTTTATTAATGTAGCTAGTGTTTAACCATTGTGTGTATGATAGACCTAACCAGCACAGTACAATCATTAAGTAGAGAGAGGTCACATGATGGTATAGATATTAATATACTGTACGAGTTTTTAGGTTCAGTCTCAAGTTCAGATGTTCTCCTGGTGATCTGTACATATAACTTTTATCTTCTTTTTCAACGAATTCATTTATTATTTATTCTGTGCTTGAGTGCGAATGAGGTCAACATTGCTAAATGTGTTTGCAGACCCACTTTATATGAGCAGGCATTAACTACTATGTACTTATATAAACAGTAAGTCAAATGTACTTATTGTGTTTATATTGTATTGCAAAACATGGTAGCACTTTATTTTACTGTCCTGTTCCTTATGTACATACTACATACTTATTATAGTAATTACAATAACTAGGTAATAACTAGGTACTAACCCTGAACCTACCCCTAAACCTAACCCTAAACCTAACCCTATCCCATGTAGTTACCTTGTGTTACAGTACTTTCTTTGGTAGGTATACAGTAAGGATATGTAAGTACACATACAGTAATATAAAGTGCTACCCAAAATGCTTTTGCTGCTATCGAGGTGGGATACAGGGAGGGTTAGAAACAGGTTTGGTGGTATGGGTAGGTTTAAGTGTGGGTTACAGGGGTCATATGATTAGATTTATATGTTTCCTTTCTCTTTGGAGAGTTAAAAGCTTTTGGTGCATAAAGAAGATCTGTAAAGTTGCAAAGACTAAAGTCTCAAATCCAAAGAGATATTCTTTATAAAAGTTAAGAGTCAACTATGCCTACCTAAAACAGCTCGTTCTTACACACCCCTACATGTCTTCGTCAGGATGTGGGAAGATTTGCATAATGCCGTCCAAATGTTCATGCAAGAAACAAGGGGTAACTTTCATTCTCGCTGTTGCAGCTGCAACTACTTTGTTTGACCTTCCAAAAGAGGACACAACTAGAAATCGGTGGTTAAGTTGTATGTACAACACTGTCCCAGAACAGTTCAACCCAAATATTCCATAATGCCAGTGTCAGTTTCTATAAAGTGGTGCAATTCCAACTTTGCAAGGACAGTCTGGCACTTCTGGAAATACGTTGTCATATTTAAAGAATTTGCCACTGATGATTAAAACTCAATTATTGATTGGTTTTATTTTTAAGCAGCGCAATATGCAACACAATGTGTAAAAAGACATTATAAGTCATTATAATCATGCAAGAAATGCCTAGTTTATAATGGGTTTTATTGTTTTTGTCTTGTCATGCAGGGATACGGCAACACAGTATTGTAAGGGGCATAACATTTACGTCACACGCTTGAGGATTTCGGCCAATCACATCACACTGGATAGCTGGCCAGTCAGCATACACCTCGCTTTTCAGAATGATGAGCTTTGTAAAATTGTACGCGTTTCAGCAAGGCGGGGAAAAGTACATTCTGTGGAAAATAATGTGCTTTTTGAACCTTGAACGGCAAAAACGGCAAAAAAATTGCATTACAAATACACAAAATAATGTTCTTTTTAGCAACAATGTCATATGGCTCCTTTAAAGTGTAAGGGATGGGTCAACATTGTAATTGAATTTATGATTACAGATGTAATTACATACAGGTATTATTTCATATAAGAGCATTGTAAAACATTTATGCACCCAATAAGTGCATTATATCAACTCATTAATTTAAATGTAAGTAGTACATACATAGTTAAGGCTACCTAATATAAAGTGGAACCATGTTTGCTTACTTCACTTAAATCTATATATCACTGTGCTGGTGAGGTACTTTGTGTGTAAACACTGAATTGCAAAATTGTATTAGACCAATAAATCATCATTTCAAAATGGCCAAGAATTGCATTAGCTAATAACTTAGCTGACTGACATAAATAAATAAAAATAGCACACTGTTTGTGTCAGATCAGCTTGATCTAATCATATTTTCTGTTCTAAGTATATTTATTGATTTTTTTTGTCATAAATTCTGTTAAGATGTTTATATAATCATTGATTATATTATAGTGTAAAATAACCCACATGCAAAGCTATCAAATAATAAATACATACAACATTTATGTATTTATTTATACTTTTTACAGCAAGCGAGAGTGAGATTGTAGTGATTATATATAATAGAGGCACACAGTTGATGATGGTTAATGATGCTCCCATTTGCCCTGCAATCTTTAATTGCTCTAGAGTGAATGATCTCATACCATATCAGTAATAGTTGCCAATTATGCATAGTGCAAGAGCTTAGCCGACAAATAACAGACCTCATGGAGCCTCTTATTCTCTCTTTTAGTGATGATGAGACATGAGTTTGACAGTGATGGACTTTCCTTTTCTTTTCAGTCAATATTGCTTATGGCACAGTATACGAGCTCTCCAGTTTCTCTCTTGCACTGACATTTTATCTCAGAGAACATCCAAATTTCTAACTAACAGTAAGCCTCTTTTAATCAGCCTCCTATTTCATGGTACAAGCCTGAGTAAGATTTAATCTGCCCTCTATTTTGATCAAGTAAATCCAGTTATTTTCAGAGCCTGGAGACGTACAAACACCAATATCCTACCCCGAGCTGATCTAAACCAATAACCAAAATGCCAATAATATAAAGTAGATTGATTTCAAGTCCCGACTGGCTGGACCAAACCTCAATCTCTGAACTGCCCCTCTAGCTTCCAATTGAAATTTTGGTCAGGTCCAGAGAGTCTAGTGTGGCTACAGCCCGCAGAACTGAGATGATCTGTGTTTTTTTTTTTTACTACTCATTTTGAAATGAGGTCCTTAGTCCCCCTATCATTGGTCTTATCCGTTAGTCTGCCTCTAATTTAATCTGATACCTCTCTCTCTTACACTGTCTCTTTCTTCAGTGGCTCCCCTTAATGACAGGCCATCACTCCCTCTTCGCTTCAGGCACTCAGCGAGATGCAATTCTGCCATTTCCATCTGAGAATCCATCTTACTCTACTCTTTAAATCTCATGCCCTTCAGGGTCTCTCCCCCCTCACCACCATCTCAAACTCACTGCCTCACTAAGCCAGGATGACAGGCATTAGAGAGTTGTGGCAGGTCAGCGTCCTGTACAGCCTTTCATACCTTGCAAGGCCCAGAGGAGCTGTCACCATGGCAATCGCCTGACAGAATGCTCAGTTTTGTAGGCAGCCAGTCTTCCCCAACCCCAAAGTCAAGGTTTGGGAGAAGAGGTTCATTCATCATTCATCAATCATTCATTCCTGCTTTCACAGTCTCTCATCACTGAATTCCTCACACTGCCATCCTCTTCTTCTTATTTGGCTGATGTCTGTTGGCTTAAAAGTTTAAAACGATTTAAAAGCTTTACAATTCTTATAATTTGATTTCAAATAAAGAATCTTTAATCTACGTAACAGTATTACTTATTACTTAGTATTATACTTATATGGAAATATGTATATACTATGTGTGTGTGTGCGAAACATATGAATATAAATATATTATATACATATTTTCAATTAAAATATAATACAACTTCTCAAATTTTCTATATTATTTCATTATTACTGAATGGATATCTGTATTGATTAGTAATAAAATAATAAATAATTATTAATATTTCTCAAGGTTGAAGCATCAGTTATTTAAAGGGATAGATCACTCAAAAACAATTACGCTAAATGCCGAAGAACAAAAATCATGCAGGTTTAGAACGTCTTGAGGATGAGTAATTGCTGACAGCATTTTCATTTTGGGGTGAAGTAAACCTTTAAGAATCTTCCATTGAGAGAAAAAAAAAGCAATAGTAAGCCACACCTCTACATGGTAGTACCCCAATATCAAATTCCAAAAAATTAAATTCAGCCTCAAAAGGCACCACTTCCTCAGAATGACCCATTTCTCTTCAGTACGATTCACAAAACTCAGCTGCAGCTGCAGGTAATTCGTTTAATGTCTCCAGTTAGCGCTATGCATATTTCTGATCTTCTCACATGCTCATTATGTTCTCACATACTGCTGTAAACTGCGAATACACTCACATCTTGTATAATGAGAAAAGAGCTAAGAAAGCCTGACAAAGACTTCCCAAAGATAACGAGAGCAGAGATGATCAAATCAGTCAGTCCACAAACATAATTAAAACAGTTAATCCGATCAAGTCTTATCTTCCAGGAATACATAACCTTGTTGCTATGGAAAACAAGATTTACCCATTATGCCCTGGAAAAACTTGGTAAAATGTACCCGAAATCAAGTTAAACGGTTATTTGTATTTTTTTTTTTCAGCGAGACAACACAAATAACGTTCTGCTTCTTGCGTATCAAGCAGTAGCTCATATATCAAACAGAGGGAGTTTGATATATAGCTTCTTAGTTTGCCACTCGGGATGATGGGTCTCCCCCTTGTGACAGGAAGTGTTTCCATGGCAGCACTTTGAATTAACAGAGGATCGCTGTGTCAGAAAGCTCTTGTAGTTTAGTAGACTGAGATCATGCTGGTCAGTGGACACATGTCTGTATGTGTCAAACAGTATTTGGATGCTCTGCTGCTGTGAACTCACAGGCGATGTGGCGGAGACGGTGTGAAAAATTCAGCAGCGGCCCCCACATCACTCTCAGCTCTCAGGCGAACTGAAGACTGTGTGGAATTCCAATCACAAGACGGAGAGAAAAGTCCACATAAGGCTCTGAACAACATGAGTCTGTGGCTCAGCCTTTTATGGGGGAGTAGATACGGCATAGAGGCGCAAACATTTTATTATGCATGTGTGGAGGATGAGAGCCACGTTAGGACCAATGCACTTCATTACAACTTCCATTTAATACTTTGGAGAGCTCTGTTATTATAAGTATTGGCTTTAAGAACATGGTCCTGTCTATCGGCACTTTGAGGTACACTAAGAGCCTTAATTAGATCGCTAATTGATGATGTGTTAGTACATCGTCACTGAAATGGGTAAATGGTAAATAAGAGTGTCCAAATAAAAAAAAGGAAATATCTATTCTATAAATGCACTTTTTGTATTGATGTTTTGTTACAATTTATTGATTAATGTAGTGTAACCATCTTGAACACATAAAAAATATATTTTGAATTTTTTTACATTTAATCTTTACAATAAAAAGCATCTTTACAAGATTATGAATCAATGAATAAATATTATTACATTTTTGTATATTTGCATCATGTGAAATTTTAGAAACAGAGCAAATTTTTTCATGTCATTAATAGTTTATCAGTTTTTTTTTAAAGACTGACTAATCTAATCTTGACATACAGTCATGAGGGTCTGCAGACAATCTCCCTATATCTTTTCCTTTTTCTTTTTTTTTTTTGCACCACAAATTTAATGTCAACACATGACTTTGTTGCTCATACCAAGATTTTGAGAAGCAGTTAGCAAAGTAGATTTTTTTATATATATAAGATTACACCAACTAACTCAGTATACATGTAACATTTTTCATATCTATTTTTTTAAATGCATGTTTAATCATAATGTCATGTCTCAATCTGACAGGGTGAAACAGCCGACTTTTCTCTAGTGATCTATGCTGAACATCTTCAATCATTTAGTATTGCCCTTCCTTACAACTGACTGCAGGCTTGAATTCAGATCTGTCATCTAATCAACAAACAATATATATATATATATATATATATATATATTATTTTCTGATAATATTTTTTACCCGGATGTACATCACGATATAGAAGCAAATATTTGTTGATACTTTCCATTTCTACTTTGCAACTTTTTTGTCTTGCTTCAATAATTTCATTCTCAATATTCCATTTTTATAACAGTTTCTGAATATCAATTTTTGATTAAAAAAAAAAAACAACAATAAAAAAAAACTATCATGAAATGTCTTTTTAATTTAGAATTTGTATAAATGTGTATTTAAAGTTAAACTCTATAATGGTGGATTTGTTTCTTACAAACATGCATCTTTTCACTTCTCAAGATGTTCATTTAGTATTGTGGATTGCTTGTGGATTATTGTGATGATTATAATCAGCTGTTTGAACTCATTCAGAAAATACAAACTTCAACTTTAAATGTACAACTAAAAGCTTACTGTCTGTTTCTTTGCTGCCCTCCCATGAGTCTGTCTTCACCTCGATATGCACTCAAGCGTGTATGCACAAAAGTCTGTTTAAACCAGTAAGTACTCCAATCGTTTGGCTCACTGAGACATGCTGTAATGCTCATTGCCAAAATGCATTGTATTCCAGATCGATCCTCTTGTAACAAATGTATCCCTGCTCCATTACAAGTGCAGCACTTCGCAAACAAAGCAACCCCACACCTGACCTTTTCAGTCAATGCAGAGAGACATTCATTTCAACTCAGCTAATGTGGCATGTTCATCCTAAGGCCAACATCAGCCATCACCAAAGGGAGAGCCAAACAGAAGTAGGTAATGAGAGGTTATTGATTGAGGCTTTGTGTCTGCTTTTCATTAGTGGCTGAGTGAGTGAAGACCAGTGGCTGTGGAAAAGGTGGGCAGAGACAGTGGTATCCCAATGACCCTCAAAGGCTTTCATCTAACGTTTTAATCAGAACTGTTCTACAGACATGCAGGGTAAGTCTACATCTTCAAAGAACCACTGCTATTCTCAAAGCTACATTCAACCCACTGCTGACCAGCCTGAGAATAAGTGAATCAGGGTCTTAGAATGTTAGTCAGGTTTTTTGGGGGGATTTTGCTGTCCGATATAGTTGCACTATCAGTCAAAAACAGTCCTTTGCAAGGCGTGCATCACATTGTGACAGGACAAAAGTACTGAAATGCTAAACAAACGGTAAAGGGATGCAGTTTTTTTTAAGTGTGTTTTAAAAATATATATATATATCAGTTTATACATATCAAAATCTTTTTTTTTTTTTTTTTTTGGCTTTGCTGTGTTCTCTTAATATTACTTTTTTACATCCTATGGGACCATTACAATTTAGTCAGAGAAGACAAAGGAGCAAATGCTACAGACAATCAGAGCACTCGAAATATATTTTTTTGCTATTATTTCTATATAATAGACAGTACTGTTAAAAAGTTTGGGTCTGATTAAAAAAATAAAAATAGTTTCTAATAGGTCTCTAATGCTCATTGAAGCTGCATTTATTTGATCAAAAATTCAGTTTTTTTGTGAAATATTATTACAATAAAAAATATATATTTTCTATTTTAGCATATTTTAAATGTAATTTATTCTTGCCATGACAAAGCTGAATTTTCAGCAGCCATTACTTGAGTCTTCAGGGTAACACAATCCTTCAGAAATCATTCTAATGTGATTTAGGTCAATTTAATGCATCGTTATTAAATAAAATAATTGATATTTGCAAAATTAGTAAAAAAGTCAATAATATTAAAAAAAAAAGTTTAGTTTGGGAACCAATTTTCATGAATTCTAATAAGTAACTAGATAATAGTAAGAATTGGTCCCTAAACTAAAGTGTTACTAAAAAAAATGAAAAAATACAATTTACCCTGGTTCTCTGTGACTGGGCAGGTCAGGTTTCTGAATACCAAAAAGTCACCACTGACATGCAAATGTGGACAGTTATATGTCATAATATATTTATCTAGCTAATTTATTAAAGTTACAAGCCATTCTTGCAGTTTAGATTCAATAGATGGTCTATTTCTAGCGGGATGAGACGTTTTGAGTTCTGCAAGATCAAGATAAATGTATGATATCTGAAGGGCCCCTTTAAACAATTTACCATTTACCAAAACGTATCACAAAACTGAAGTAAATGGATCCGCTATCACTTGTTTTCTTGAATCATCTGAATAAGCAATAAACCATTTTGTTTCTGGAATATGACTGAAGATTAATCTGCCAAAGGCTGAAATGTAAATGTGAACGTAAAAGATTACACTGTCTCCCCTAAGGGTTTGACAGCTTGTTTGGTTTGACAGCAGTGTCTCTATTCTGTAGGAGATGAACCACAGAGGGGCCAACACTTGATAGGTCCTCAGAAGCTTACAATGTTATCAACCTCCTAGTGCAAACAGCTTCAAGCATTACTCTTTACTCTCCAAAAGCCTATGATTTCAGGTACTCTGCAAAAATGTTCCATATATAATAAGGGCATGTCTGTTGCTTTTAATCCTCAAGCCCCTCAGTGGCTTGTGCGAGATGATAGGACGGAAGAAGCGGATCAAGTGGGGGAGAATTTTTGCACTGACACTTGTTTTCATAGCTTGCTCTCGACTCATCCATAATTCATGATCATAAAGCGATTTCTTGCTGCCTTCTCCCTAATGCCCCCCTCCCCTTCAGACCAATGAATGACGGGTAGATGGAGAAAGCACCAAAAAGAGCAGGGAAAAGTGACAAAGACAGACCGAGAGTGAGAGAAAGATGGCTGCTGTCATGCATGAACTCAAAAACAAAAAGGCTTTTTAATGACCTGAAATGTAGAGAAAACATTTACATGAAAATTCTCTCTCTAAAGGAAATATTTGGTATGAAGAACAAGAAAAGGCTTCTCTGGTGCATTCTGGGTGTGATGGGAGATAGTGTTAGTTCCTGCTCTGTTTCTCTCTCTTCCTCCCTCTGTTTCTCTGCTCCCAAGAGGCAGCGTTCTGATGGAAGCAGACGTCACACAGGCACTGCAGGTCTAATTTGACTCATCTCTGTGAGAACAACCAGCAATCAGGAACCCCATCCCGTTTCTCTCACTCCTGTTGCCCCACGGGACACATTCATCTACACACTGACTCAACACTGCAATGGTCCAAAATGTTTACATCAACCTAAAGCTGGGACTGGGTGGAAAAAGTATAGTTCAACACGAATTAGCATGAAAAAAAACCCCACATGATTAATGTGCAATGACGATCAGTTGCTCCTTGTTCCACCGCGCAGTGATGTGTGACTCCAAAAGCAACAAATAATCTAGACATAGAAATATTTTGTTCACTGTATCACAAGCTGTCGTTTCAAAGCAGCTGCTCTTTTACGAGATGGAAAAACCTACGTCACGAATGTTTCTACTGTTTTTTTATTTTTCACATAGTGTTTCCACACAGGGATCAGATTAAATACATTTTAAATCCTAATAATTATCAAACATGCTTGAAATTGTCAGAAATGTTTTGTTGTGTTTTCTCCCATGTGCTCCCTGTGACCCAGTTTTTTCCCTCTTGTTGATATGTCTTTGAATTCACCTTTGTCTTGTAATTACCCTTCGTTAAGCCCTGTATTTTAAGTGTTGTCTGTCCCGTGTTTCCTTTTCTGATGTTAAACGTCATTCTGTACCTGAATTTCTCTCGGTGTGGTACTATGTGTGTCTCCTGTCTGCCCTGTGTTTCCTGCAGTTTTGGTTCATTAAAGACTGTGACCTGTGACAGAACCGGACAACACCGGACCTACAAAAAAAGCAAAAGTGTGAAAAGAAAAGTGTTTTTTTCCCCATGAATCCCCTCGCCGCTTTGTTCACCTCCCTAGTCTGTAAGCACCTGCCTTTCTTGGGAGTATGCTGTTGAGTTTGTGGTTTCAATGTCGTACAATGATGCTGAACTCACTGTTCTGGATCGGGGCTAATTACCACCACCCCATCATGTCTGGAGAGCGTCTATCCCTGATCTAGAGCACAGCCAGACCCAGAGCAAAGCCCACCAATGACAGAGAGCACAAACCCGCCACAACCGTTGAGCTATTGCCAAACGGAGCGATATAGCTGAGGATCGCCACGGAGCCGGAGCTGCAAGTAACGACAGACCAAACTCCGCCTCGACCCTTCGACCCAGCGGCTCCACCCTGGCACCTAGCTCCCTCTTCTCTGCTGTGACCCAACAGTTGACTGGCTCCACCGGGATCCCTCGTCCCTCTGGCTCTGCCTTGGTTCGTCTGCCATGTGCTCCCCGTGACCCAGTTTTTTCCCCATAGGTGCTTTGTCTTTAAATTCACCAGTGTCTTGTAATTAACCCTTGTTATGCCCTGTATTTAAAGTGTTATCTGTCCCATGATTCCTTTTCTGACATTAAACGTCATTCTGCACCTGAATGTCTTTCCTTGTGGTACTACTGCCCAACACAGCAGACCTGTGACAGAAAAAAACATGAGATGACATATATATATATATATATATATATATATATATATATATATATATATATATATATATTAGAATAATATTTTTAATGTGTATGTAATATATTTATATATGTCAATTAATTAAAAAATATATTTTAAATATAAGGAAAAATGCAATTGGATAAGTATTAACTTACTTTTCAGAGAGATTTAGACAACTGGACTCAGGTGAAATATATTGTACATTGTACATCATCTTAATGATCAATAATTTTTTATTTAATACCCTAAAATAATTCACCACCATAATATATTATGCACTCAAACTGTCTTCCTGCTGTCCTCGTAATATATATTTGATATTTTTAAACATAACCTCATTTAGCATGTGACACAGTTCCTCTAGGTTGGACTGGAAGCAAAGAGGACCAACCTGACACTCATAGTAAATAGGAGACCTGTTTTTTTATTCCCAAAAGAACAAATTAGAGGAGAATGGTCGTCTGACTTACAGAACCCTAAATGGTGCTGAAATATGGCAAAAAAGAGGACAAGGTTTCTTGTTTACGACAAAACAGGTGAATACCTGTAGGATAAACTCTAAAAAACAGTGTACACAGAAACTAAGCAGGCACATATTGTATGTAAATAGGCACTCTGGAGGCCATGACATTTTAAGGTTCTTTTCTGATGCACTAAAATGCTTTTTTAAAAGCATCCATGATCTTGTTTCATCAAATGATTTCTAGATGTAGCATTCCTCTGCTCATACCACATCATGATATCATTCGGTTTTATCCAAAATAATAGAACTGAGTCATACTGAGTCAGCCAAATAAGAAACATGATGGACATATCTTGAAGCATTTCTTTTATGTTGCTTGATAAAACCAAATCAATGCTTGCAATGCACGGAACTGCAATGCTGTATATTTGGATTCTTATGATTAACACCAAAACAGCTGATTCTTTGTCATACACTTGCATATGAAAAGTGTAATGAAACTAATCCAGGGTGAGAATTGGGTGAAGAAACGTATCTTCCTACGGGACCAGAGACCAGAACTCTACAATACACTGCAGTGGGGTAACTGTGTCATTTTGTATTGGGCTGCTCATATTACTTTCCCGCTTGTCCTTGATAACTGAAAGTTTGTCTGGACTTTCTGTCTGAATGTTCCCTATGGAGTCTTTTCTGAATGTCCTCATTTCCTCATGACTGGGTGGTCACAATGATTTAGTCCCCAACCTTTGCAAAAAAAGGGTTTTAAAACCAGTCTCAAGAAAACCTGCACAATAGTAGCTTATCACAGAAGACATCTGAGTCTATGAAAAGCCTTTCCAGGAAAAGAACAGATCTATTAACAATTGTTAGTAATTAAATCTTTATAATGGTTTCATCTGTTTTTGAAAAACGTTTTATAACCATTGAGTAAAAGGCATAATATAAGTCATAAAAGCTAAAAAGCTTTTAAATATATTTTAAAATATATAAATATAAAATAAAATATATTTTAAAATTTATATTTTATTTAAATGTATAAATATATATGTTGAAAAACATTTATACTAATTCCACAAATATGGTTAAATTATCTGCTTTTTTACACAGTTATGAAGGTATTGGGCCCTCTGACATCATTTCCTGATTTATGGTTCTTTCAATGCATGTTGTTTGTACGACTTTGATTTTGTAGAAATGTATTTTTAATCACGTTTTTCTTCAATATGATATCAAGACAGTCTGTCACTGAAATATTTAATGTTATGGTCCCCCCATAATTTAAAAATGTATATATAAAAAAAAAAAAAATTATATATATATATATTTAATTATCCGATTTAATTATCGTTCTTCTAAATGTTTCTGTAACTTGAGAACACTAATAAAAAGCAAAAGCAAAGCATAAACCTGTGTTCACATATATTATATTTATCTGGGTCTTAGTCCATCTTAGTTATCTTGTGGGGACTCTGTATCTGAAATATGTGAATCATGCCTCTGACTGAGAAAAATGTAGAACAGAAAAACACACCTCCTAAACAATTACTATTGTGTCCCGAAGCATTTAGTCTCAGTAGCCTCGTGAATTTTATCAGGCAAGCTATTCTAATTCCTTCCATATAATGTATGAAAGCATAATGCTGTTTTTTTATAATAAATTCTCTGAGCGCATGACTTCTAAATAGAATGCCTCATGTAGATAAAATAAAGCATTCTATTCAGAGTTCATCCATTTAGAGAGGACAGTATAGCTCCAGAGGCCAAAGTATCACAGCAGATGCTTTGGGCAGATAAACAGATTTATAATATAATACGCCTCCTATAAAAATGAAATCTGCTCAGAGAGCATCAGGATTTAAGAGAGATGTTGTTATTTGAACTATATTTAAAATAAATAAAAGAAATGAAAGTGAAGTCTTATTCACAAAGAACAGCCATCATTGCTTCAGTCTAAAATAGTGTGGAAGGACCAGGGCAAAGCAGTGATTATCTAGATTCATTTTGCTCATAAAACGTCTCATATCTCACGTTCACTCTCTCCATCAGTCTTTCAGATGAGCAAGCACACAGCAGAGAGTAAGCCAGACTCTGGGTGAGAGGACAGTCAGAGCTGAGGAAGTCTCTAAGCTGCTGAAAGCAAGCAAGATTATGGTCTTCAGAAAATACACAAAATGCTGCCATCCTAGTCTGAATCGCTCATGCCTCACACCACAACACCGATGCCATTTTCTTTATTTTGAGGGATGTGAAAAATATTACTGTTTACCACAGGTTTCACCTTGTAGCACGAGACTTCTTCAGCTAAAGAAAAAGTGTTTATTTTACACAGACAACATGCACTGAAAAAATAAAATCTGTAAAAATTGGGCACAATGTACTATATTAATATTAAAGAATTTTCCATATATATATATTACAGGTGTTTAACCTGTATTTTGCATTTTGCACTTCATTGTGTTGTGTTTTAGAGTAAACAGAAATGTCTGTTAAAATGAATGGATAATGTCCTTTAAAAAAAATTTGCTTTTATTTATGTATTTATTCCCAAACTATCAGCTATTCACAAACTGAAGAGTGAGGAAACCAAAGAATGAGAAAGGAAAAAAACAAAAAAATAAAACATATATATTTTTTATATAAATTTATACATACATTAAAGAGTGTGTGTGTGTGTGTGTGTGTGTGTGTGTGTGTGTGTGTGTGTGTGTGTGTGTGTGTGTGTGTGTGTGTGTGTGTGTGTGTGTAAAAAATGTGTGATAAATGCAATTACCAGATTCAATTTCTTCTGATAATGTTTGTGGGTCCTGCTAATCTGTGATATTTCAAGCCTACATATCTACATGGTTTAAAAGCCTTTATACTTTGCTGCCAATAAATGATAACAAATATTCATATGAGCATAAACAGGTTGGTTTTTATGATGCAGTGAATGTGATTTTATAACATTTCATAAGTAGCCCACATGTAAAAAAAAAAAAAAAAAAAAAAAAAAACATTGTCATACATTGCATACCTTACATTTTTTTAAAAACGTTTTGTCAATTCAATATATGTGCAATTAGTGTATATTTTTTAAACCTTGTACATGTCAAGAGTGGAAATAGTAAAGGCATGAATAGCCGTCACATCCTAAAGGCATATTGGGCTCTGTGGGAACACTTCTGCAATTACACCAGTTCGCACATTCACTGCTGTTATGTATTTAAATATATCCTTTTGAATTATTCGTTTAATATTTCACATCAAAACTTTGCAGAAGCCTTATTGAAGACTCCCACAAGTAGGCTAATGTAGCAGTTCAAATAGGTTTGTTATTCTCTTGAGTTAAATACATGAGCTTGTATTGACGTTGCTCAGTATTAATAGAAGTGTAAAATGAGGTCGTCAGTCTTTGACGCACATGAACACAGCGCCCCGATGAGTTTGGGAATTCATGGTTTATATTTTACATTACATTCTTGACAGGTAAGCTAAGAGAAATGTTTTCAGCAGGACTATAAAAATGTTATACAGCAGCGCGGTTGCTACAGCAACAACTGACCCGACGATGGATAAAACGCAGCAACATCAGTTCATCCATCACATCCTTGAAATCCACCGGAGAAAAGCAACGGGTACAGTTGCAAAAATGGCATTTCGGTATTTTTTTGTAGGCTAATGCATAGGTAAAAAAAAACTAAAATGGTTGAAAAGAGCCGCTCGATGCATTCAGTCGTTGTATTAAAGCTAGTTAGACGGAGGAAAGCTTATTAAGGAAGAGATGATGCCTTCAAAAACTTCAGAGTCCAAACGGGATAACAGCTTCCCCCCTCGTCCATTCAAATCTCACACACAAATGATTCCAAATACACAGATGGCTAAAACGAAACACTTATGAACAAGTTGCACGCGATGCGTTTTCGCGTCTTACCTGGATATAAACGGGTCGCTTCAGCCAGATCCACGGTGTCAGACCTCGTGCCATGATTGAAACACCACATTTCACAGCACTAACCTACCACAAATACATCATCAGTGCACGGCGAAAGCTATTTAAAGAATGACAAAACACAAATTACAGCAAACAATGTCCTTTACCAAGCCAAGGTCTTTCTCGCCATGGGGAGAGAGGATGATGAAGAGTAGTGAGGCTCCTCAGACGCCGCACCTCGCGCGCGACGACCAACATCTGCGCTCACATCCACTGATGAGAAAGAGCACGCGCACCACACTCACGATTTACGACAAACCTGATTAACTCTGAGGAAGTTTGTGCACGTTAACAGGGCTTTGGTTCTGTTCGTGTCGGATAAGAAGGTTCAGGCAGGTGGACTTATGTTAGTGGTCAGTATTTTTCTCCAAATAAGGTCTCTGTTTATTCCACAAAAATCTCGCCTTTCTAAACATTTCACAATGAATAAACACATACACTAAACGGAACAGGCCTATAACTTACTATTAGGGTTTGCACACGCTATTAAAATTAAATCTATTAAAATTTAAAGTAACAAGTATGAATTGCCTTAAAAAATAAATAAATTATATATATATATATATATATATATATATATATATATATATATATATATAGTCAAATCATACATTTTTAGTTTTGTTCTCCTATTAATATTTTGTTTAATAAGAAATTATTTACAATTTGAGTGTATTGATCTACTAAAAACAACATTTTTATTTAACAAAAAAGAAGAATTTGTCCCTGTCCCTTGAATGGTTGTTTTATGTATTATTTATCATTATATATATATATATATATATATATATATATATATATATATATATATATATATATATATATATATATATATATATATATATATATAACATGCAAACAAAAAACTGCATCCAAATCAGTTTTCTCCAAATAATAAAAAATGCATGTCCAAATTGAGTTTCTTTAAAAACACATGGTTTACATAAAATCTTTTATGTATTTATCATTTGAAAGCAAACAAATAATCATGTTTAGGAAAGGGACATCATACCTTTCCGAAAATATAATTTGCATCTTAATTTTGCAATGAAAACTTATTAAACGGTAACATGTATGTCCATGACAGGGTGGATATGTCTTATGGTTTACCATAAACAATTTTTACATTTTTTTTTACAGTGCACAGCTAAAATCAAAGGTGGCTTTAAAATTTTTGCGTGTTGCTGATTTTTGTGTCTATAACATTACAAATGTTTATTGTAATACTGTATGTTGAGAAAAACAGCAGCCAGAATATATTTTGGAAAAAATCCTGCCAGACAGAACCCAATAGATTTAATCTTATTCAACAAAATGTCCGCCAACAGCTAACATTATAATAAAATGTTAGTAGATGTTTACTATCAGCTCTCACAAATATTGGGATGCTGGTGGTGGTGCACAGAGACTTTACACATTTTCACACTTCAAGACACATAAAATGGAAAACAGAAGAGAAATATAGCAGTGGGTGCATCCCTGCAGACAAGAGTTTTTTATTTGGTTGTCATTCCTGCTGCTATACATAGTACTCAGCTGAGACTGAGAGGCACTGCATTATACAACAGACAAGAGCCTATGGCCCTTTTGCTAAGACTGTTAGAGCTTATATCTCAGCTAAGCTTTACAAATAATCAAAAGGAAAAAACAGCCTCAATAATGAGAAAATGGAACCTAGTTACAAAAAAGCCAAATGTCTATGTTGGAATTCATTTGTCATATGCTTGATTGTGACTGTATTACAATGCTAATTATTACATTAATGTACACAAAAGTTTACTATAATGCAAATCAAGCATATTCACACATCCACATCATGCACTGATTCTCTCTCTCACACACACACACACACACACACACACACACACTCAGAGTCCTTTGAACTTATTTTAATTTACATTTTACAACAAAAATAAATGATCACTTTTTTACATTATCACACAGGATGCATATAACAACAACAAAAAAGAATAAACCTTCTCACTGTCATACCATATATTAACTGCCAGGTCAGGTTCAGTTGAGGTGGTCTCATTCCACCTCTGCCACATGGGCCACCTCCACTTCCATGGTCTGGATGATTTCTGGTGCATCTTCCACTTTCACTACAGCTTGCTGAGCCAGGACGTAGTTCACCACCTGCATGATACTCTGATCAGACAGTGTGGCCAGGGCTCCGTCGCTCACAGCCTGCACGGCCTCCACGGTCTCTTCTGTGATGAGCACGGTCTCTATCTCCTCTGTGGTGGGAGGCTGTGGAGGCTGGAGTTCAGGGGGCAGATCTGAACTGAGGATGCTGACGGCGTGCTCCACCTGCGTGCCTTGGTTGTGGAACTGCAGAGTGTCCTTCTCCAGCATGATCTTGCCGGGCAACTGATCTCCGTGGAACTTTGTTATGTGCTTCCTCAGCGTTCTGGCGTCTATGTGGGCCTCTTGGCACAGTGGGCACACGTAAGGGCGCTCGCCCGTGTGAGTGCGAACGTGGCGCTTTAGCGAGCGTGCATCAGCCCATGCAACGCCACAGGTCAGACACTCAAAGGGCTTCACCCCTAAAAAAGAAAGAAAGAAAAAAAGAGCAGCATGACATCTGTTATACTCAGCTATTTATAAGCATTGCAAGTGCTGGCACCCAAACCAAAATGTCAGCGGACTGTAAAATTGCCACAAACAAGCATGAAGGTGTGTAGGATGTCTGATTAGACTAAACATCTCAACAGAATGATGATTGAATCTCAATAATGACTCATGTTGATTATTTCCTGTTCCCTAGTGCCACCTACAGCTGCACTGCAGATGTGCGGATTAGGAATCGTTTCATTAAAAGCATGCTTTAAACAATGTATATATATATATATATATATATATATATATATATATATATATATATATATAGACACACACACACACACACACACACACACACACGTATATATACATATAATTTTGTTTAGAATTTAGTACTATAAATAGAGAACTAAGAAAATCTATCATTTGTTTTAAAAATTATATTTATAATATTTTATTATATTATTAGTGGTGAAATAAAAAGCTGTTTTTTTGTGGTGAACTAAGAAAAACTATTTATTATTATTATTATTATTATTATGTACAAACAAAATAAAAAATAAATAAAAATAAATAGATAAGAAATTATATATGTATACACATCACAACTAACAAAGATTCATGTGATGTGTGTGTGTATATATATATATATATATATATATATATATATATATAGTAATTCCTCAAAAGCAGGGGCATTTATTTACCTGAACTGCAGAACAGGCTTTTATTTGAGGCAGGCTTTTATTTCTAATTCCATCTGTTTGATAAGTAATTGTTTTAAATAACCTGTATTAAATTAAAAGCGATAGCGTTCCAGTGGACAGAGATTGTAACATTAGCATAGAATCAGTTCAGAATCAATCACCAAAAGAATCATTTTGGTTCAGACGTGCTCTGTGTCAGTCTGCTTCATGCTGAATCACACATGCGCAGTATCATCAGCTCCTCGGTTTTCAAATCGGACGCGTCCGACAGAAACGGTTCTCGGTTCAGTGTACTGGTGATCCAAAAACCGATGCAACTGGTTCTTGATTCTTGATTTTATCTCAGAAAAGTGAAAGTTGTGACATTTGCCAAGTATGATAACCCATACTCGGAATTGGTGCTCTGCATTTAACCCATCCAAGTGCACAAACACAGTCAGTAGGGAACACACACACACCATGAATACACACCCGGAGCAGTGGGCAGTCATTTTGCTCCAGCACCCGGGGAGCAATTGGGGGTTCAGTGCCTAACTCATAACTATTTTTTATCATTCTATAAAACGTGTTTATGTATGAGTCTCCACTCACCCTGGTGATTATTCATGTGGCGGCGGTACTCTCGGAGCTGTGTGAACTTCCTCCCACAGTGTTCACACTCTCTCTCCAAGTTCTGCTTCACTCTGCCCTTCTTTCCATGAGTGGCTTTCTTGACATGCCGTCTAAACAGGGCCTTCTCAAAGAACTCCTTTCCACACACATTACACCTGCCAAAAGGACAACACACACTATTTAGTTTGAAGTCTACCTCTAACAAGTGCTTAAGTCTCTCTAGAGTTCGGGTATTATATAATACAGAACATCATTTCTATGAAACTCTCTTTTCAGTCTACAAAATAAATCTTTAGACTTATAATAAAATGTAATATTGAGAATCGATTTAGTTTTGTTCTTAAAATATAACCTTTCAACAAAAAAAAAAACCCTATAAGAAATAAATGATTTAACTCTCACCTGAAGGGCTCTGCCACAGTGTGTGATTTGACGTGCGAGTACCAGTCCTTCTTCCAGCTGTAGCATTTGCCGCAGACCTGGCACTGGAAGGGCTTTAGTCCTAAGTGCTTATTCATGTGCTGCTGCAGGTCTTTTGCTTCAAAGAAACTCTTATCACAGCTGTAATGAAGGAACAAATTAAGGAACTCAACCGTTCTATTGGAAAAAATCGGGGTTATTTGAAGAAAACTGTTGTGTGCTTGTGTCGAGGGATAAGGCACTCACTGAGAACAGTGAAATGAGCGGACCTCAGGTCTGGGTTGATGTTTCTTGAGGTGTTTGCTCAGTCCGGACGCACGGTGAAAAGATGCTCCACAGGTTGTGCACAAGTACTTTGTTTCACCTGTTAAACAAACTGCTTTAATGAACTCCTCATTACTTTAGTATTAATTTTACAAACAGTGTAATAACCACATGGAAACTAAGGGTGAACATTTTTGCTTAGACAATAATGTGACTTACTTTTACTAAATAATTTTGGGCTAAGGGTTAAATTAATAAATTTGGTTCATACTTCCAAAAACATGGTGACTTGTAACAGCAACTAAAAGTGTCCATGCTGGAATCTGGAACTAGTAAATTTTTACAAATACAAATATCTAGATTAATTCCAAATACAGTAAGACATAGTATTTATCAACTATGCATCAGGAACTGGAATTGAAGTCTCTTTACTTGCACTTTCTGTATTTTAAAACACTAATACACTATTTCGACACTTCATTTTTCATTTATAGAATTTAATCAGTTTCTTGGCATGTCTTTTAACTAATTCATATTTTTTTGTATTGCTTTTTATCTTTTTTTTACGTTTCTTTTTTACAATGTAAAGCACTTTGAATTACCATTGTGTAAGAAATGTGTTATATAAATAACCTTGCTTTGCCTAAAGTACACTACTATTCAAAAAAATTGGGGTCGGAAAGTTTTTAGTTTTTTTTCAGGAAGAAAAAAAAAATCTCTTACGCTCCCCATCACTGCATTTAACCGATCACTAATACAGTAAATCAGTAATATTGTAAAATATAACTACAGTTATATTAACTGCAAAATAATAGTTTATTGTTTTAAAATGTAATAATACATAAAAGCATTAAAAGTGGTAATGCTTCTTGCTATTCTTCTGGAAACTATGATACATTTTTTCAAGATTCTTTGATGAAATTCAAGAACAGCATTTATTTGGAATAGAAACATAATCATCATCTTTACGGTCACTTTTAAACATTTTAATACATCTTAGCTGAATAATATTTATTATTTATTTAATTCCAAAAAAAAAAAAAAAAAAAACTTTAGAAGAAAAAGTAAAAGAGTGTGTGTGTGTGTGTACCTGTGTGAATGCTTGTATGCTCCTCCAGGCTTCTCTTGGTGACGAAAGATTTCTCACAGACAGTGCACTGAAATCTCTTGAGGGAGTCGTGCAGCGACCGGTGCATCTTCAGACTGTGCTTGGTGGCAAAGCTCTTCCCGCACACCTTGCAGGAGTGCGGCCTCACCCCTGTGTGGTTCAGCATATGAATGCGCAGCGAGTACAGCTTGGGCAGAGTCTTGCCACAGATGTCGCACACAAACTCCCGTTTGGTGCGGTACTTTGTCTGATCTTCTGACCCCTGAGAATCTTCTGCGGTCATGGCTCGTGTCATGCTGGCTCTCTGGGTCTTCTGATGCTTGTGACGGGCCAAATGTGCACGGAGCGAAGCAGCGTACTGGAACTCCTTATTACAAATCTGTGAGGATAAAAGAAAGGTCCGAAAAAATAACCAAAATGCATAAAGATCAGGCTAGAATTCGTAGTTTTTATTCAGCCCAAGGGTACATACACTGCACTTGAAGCTGCGAGTCTTCTCGTGTTTCAGAGTGTGCATGATGAGGGCGTACCGCCTGTGGAACACCAGGCCACACTCGTTACACGAGTGCTCTCCCTCCGCAGCTCCTCCTGGGTCTTCCTGTAGTGCGCCTCCCTCCAGAGACTCTGGCTGGTCTACATCAGGCTCCAGTTCCTCTGCTAAAGCAGCTATGGCATCAGAAGAAGCCTCCTGGTTTGTCTGTGAAAACTCATCAAGATTCTTCATGGCAGACTGAAGCGGTCGGCCTCTCCTGGCAAATCTCTGAGGTGTCTGAGGACACAGTGTGATTCTTATAAGACAATCTGGCTGACTGCCTTAGAGTGCATCTTAATCCTTGGCTCATTGAGCAACATCGTAATATTGCAGTTAAAGACAAATAATAGCATCAATGATGATGATAAAAAAAAAAAATTGTTTTAAAATGCATGTACCAAGTTTTTGTCTGCGCTTTTGTATTTTAATGTTTTCATTTTGATTTTGCAAAATATTTATACCCCTTTCAAGAAAAGTGAAAATATATTATAACATTTAAAAATATAGAATAAAATTTTACTTCAAATACATAAGTGTAAAAATCTAAAAATATTGTAACATAAATGTTTCAAGGTAAAAAGCGTTCACTTTTTCTTCTTCCTTCTTTAGAAATATAGTAAATTATCTGATCATAAATATAATTAATGTCAGGGTTTTTTTCCTCACAAGTTTCTGTTTCTGCCTGACTTGGCATACAATGGTCATACAATAGTGAAGCAGTTTTGTTAAAATGCATTTTTCTAAGAAATAATAATTAGATTTTACAATACATGAGAGTCAGATCTGAATTGAATTATTTGTACATAACACTACATTTTGGAGAGTTTTCACCTCCTCACAAGTTCTGCATGTTGGCAAATCAAATGACTTGTCTTATAATATTTCTTTTTTTAAGTAATAGATTTCATTACGCCATTAAAAGAGTGCTCATTTATATTAATTATTATTGTTAACTTATTAATTACTTATGGTCTTCGTTTCAGGAATTTCATTCTTTTAATGAAAACGGTTTTCTCATAATGATAGCAGGACACCAGTAGAGGCTTTGCAAAAAGATGAATCAAGGCTACATAGGGGGCACTCCTGAGCACCCTTTTAAGCTATAAAATGACAGATGGGCCACCCTGCGGTCCTGTGGACCTCACAAATATGCCAAGTCCAAAAGGGCACCATTTGGGACAGGGCCATCATCACATTTACAAATGATTCGTATGTCGAGTGAATGAGAGTTGCATACCTTTGTAGGAGGTGAACTGCTTTTCTCTTCCTCCTCCGTCTCAAGTCCCATATGAAGACGAACATAGCCTCCTTCTTTCACGGACCGTTTTCTCAAGTATCTCTTGTTGGGATCTACGCATTCCTCTTCTTTTTTATCTCCATCTGCAGCGGATGCATCCTCGACACCCTCCATCTCCACGGACTCCTCTTCTGAAAGGAGAGGAGGAGGCGGTTCCTGTTGCTTCACTTTGGGTGGTCTTCCTGGCCTCCTTTTCACTGGCGCAGGGGCAGGCTGTGGCGCTGCTGCTAAAGGCTCGGGTTGGCGCGTTGGTTCAGCCACCTGGGGCTCATCCTGCACAGCAGGTGGCGCTGCTGCAGCTAAATGCACAATCTCAGAAGCATCCGTTTTGCAAGGATCCACACTAATGAGAAAGGCTTCGGTCTGCATGCTCTCTGCGACAGGTGTGTCACCAACCTGTGGCTCCTCTACAGACCAACACGCCTGTACTACAGCCAGGGACTCACCTGACCCAGCCTGGCCAGAGTGAGTGACCAGAGTCATGGTCTCGCCCTCCTCGGCCTGGCCGCTGTGGGCCACCATGGCAAGGGACTCAGCTGAGCCAGCCTGTCCGCTATGAGTGACTACAGTCATTGTTTCGCCATCTACGGTCGCACCGGCAAGCAACGCCAGCGATTCAGCCGTCCCGATTTCACTTGTGAGTACAGCCAGGGACTGCCCTTCTTCAGGTGTGCCTTCACTCTGCATAGTCACTACATACGTTTCGGAAGGGGTGGGTGTGATTGGCTGAGGGGGCGCAGGTTGGCTGGATACCACAGTGTGAATGTCTCCCCTCTGGTAGACCATCAGCTTCTGCTCTTCCACTTTCTTATGCACAGACTCACAGATCTGAAGCACTTCTGCCATCAGTAAATGCCGTGCCAGTGTGGCGACCTCTGCCATCACGCAAAAGTTGAAGGTCAGATTGGAGGTGTAGGCAAAATCCAGTAAGGGCAGAAAACTGGCCTTACTGAAGCCTGGCGGGTAAAGCAACACACGCAAAAAAAACAACAATGGCAATTCAAATACATATAATATTTCAAATAACAACTCAATGAATGCAATGGCTAATGTTCTAATACTAATTACAAACTAGCTAGGGAGCATGTATTTAGGAAACATTTTACACATTAGTAGTTGGCTAATGTAGTTTTTTTTTTTTTTTTATTGATGGCCGTTGCCACTAAAATAAATAGATTTTTACATGAAATAGCAACTTCATTTTGCGATCCTATTATTTTTCACAAATAAATAAACTATTTAATACATGAATGAAAAGGAAGTAGGGAGACATTCAAGGATTTATCAGCTGGATTTGCTATTAGCTGCAAGGTTGTGGAATTAAATACTTAATACACTTATTTAAATGGCAGAAAGCATACTTGCTGAATATTTCAGTTTTTCTAATATTTTATTAGACACACTAATGAAAACATGGGCGGCTACTGTGTGTCTGCATTATCAACCAATCAGAAAAACTGAATGGCTTTCCTAACAATGGTTGACCATCACAGGTATGCTGTGAGTTCTTCATCCCAGAATGCATTGCAGTTTGCTCAGTAAAAAAAGTTTAATCCAAGATGGCAGATGAAGCTGAATAAAATTGTTTAAAAAAAAACAGTAGTATTAATAAGAACCATAATAACCATCTCAATGTGCAATATATTTTTATGAATATTAAATGAATCATTCTCAAAAGAGTTGCTGCCCATGAATATGGTTTCAGATTAGCCACTTTGAGATCATATTTTGGTTTGGATGCTGTTTATGGAAACAGAACGGTGATGTAGCTCACTGGAGTTTGGAACAGAGGTTATATTTAAAGGCAAAGTCCACCCCCAAATGAAAATTCTGTTAGAAGTTATTCAACCTCATGATGTTCCATAACTGTAATGACCTTCTTTTTCTTTTCTTTTTTACTATGGAAGTCAGTGGTACACACTTTAGGTATCACTGACTTCCACTGTATAGAAGTACATTTTTTGGTGAACTATACCTTTAAATACTTCATATTATTAAACATAAATCCTTAAACTGATTTCTCTTTCAGTTTGTTTTCTCATTTCAATCAACAGCGTGGTGCATTCTTCTCACCGGAGAGGTCGACGACAGCTTCATGACTGGACATAGCACCCTTTTCCACAAAGAGCTCGTAGAAATATTCACTGCAGGAGGCTAGGACAGCTTTATGCGCACGATGTTCCTCTCCCTCAATAAGCAGGGTGATATCACAGAACTCATTATTAATCCGCTGCTGGTTCAACTTGTCCAGCATCGTCTGCCCATGCTTCGGTAAGAACTGCTTGACAATTCCCTTACTGTCCACCTATAAGAATGCATCAAGGAGAGATATAATAACATCATCATATGCATAGATACATTAAAGATATAAAATACTACACTTTTATTTTAATCATTGTAATTTAGAACAACTAATATTTACTGTTGAAAGTGATTTCAATATTCTCATCTTATAATATCCAGATGCTATTGTACCTGGAATAATGTCAACAAACATATTTTAATTCGGTGACACAAATGGTATATACTAGACTTACAAACACCAATTCGTGTTTATCGACTGCACTGGACTGCTCCGAATCCAAATCATAATTTGCCTCATCCTCCTCTTCCTCGCTGGCACATGTCTTCTGTCTCACTTGCCGGACAGCTGCGTGTTTGGTGGCATCTTCAGCATTGGCTCTCCCCTTCTCCTGCTTGCTCTGGCAGTAACTGCACTCTCTGATGCAGTCCTTCACCTGCTTCAGCACTCCTGTCATAAGAAGATAAGGTTTAGGCTGCTTATAATAACAAAATGTTTCTCAAAAACTAAATTCTATCTCGGAAACTACCATGTACCAAGTTCATTCACAATCACACTTGGACAATAAAAAGCTATTCAGAGTATGGTTATCAGCTTTGTGTAGTGCTTGCATAATCTGTCACACACATACCACAATTATTGAATATTTTCGTTATATCAGTGTAGTGTAAGGTGTGTTCAGCAGTAGGTAGTACTAGGACCATCAGTGGATGCACTAAGTGACTTGCCAGATTAAAAAAAAAAAAAAAAAAACAGAACACAGAACAACTTCTGCAAGTGACAGCAAACCTCAATATTCACCTTGAAGACCCGGTTTCCTCAAAAACAGAGAACACCCATGAAATAGCTACTTTTTGCTAAAACCTTCATCACAGACACCAATAATAAAATGCAATTAAATATAGTGACACAATCATAAAACCAGGACGACTGAAACACCAAGATGAACTCCAACATCTGCCCTGGACAAACAAATCTGACTTGAATATTATCAAACCACTTTGGACATTTCTGGAGAGAATTCGATTTCCTCCTCCAACAAACATCTGGCAAATGATATTATCCACCACATTCATCTGAAGACTAGACAAAAGCTGTATGAATCTATTGGAAGAAGTTTAGAAGCTGCATTAAATGCAAATTAAATATTGCCTTTGTTCATGTCTTACTACATAACATTATTTATTTATATATACATAGAGAGAGAGAGAGAAAGTATAATATATAACGTATAGTATATATAGTATTCTATGGAGAAACTATCCAACTGTTTCTCTCTTACTTGTCGCCTGCTTGAATTATAAAGTTACTGACAAGAGACGTTTAAGCGATTCCAGCGGTCGCACAGCTGGAAAGCTCTGCTGTCATTACATGAGTGATTCGTGTACCTCTCCACCAGTATTTCTGGGAGATGATGTCCCATGTCTGCTGCTGGTTGAGGTGTTCCCCTCCGGACGTGATGTGCGCCTCCGTGATCAGTTCCTTCCGTCTCTCGGCTTGCAGCACCACTTCCAGCTCCGTGAATTCATCCAGGCCTTTCTGCCGCCTCTGGTAATACAGAATCCCATTGCGCACTATGTAACAAGCAGCTGCTTTCCGGATCTTTCTCTTGGTGTTGCCGTGCGTGCCCGGCGCGTAAGGTTCACGTTCATCAGTCAGGTAGCGCTGGATGGCTAAGTAACTCTCCTCGCTAGACATAACCCCGATTAATGAAGCTCACGCAACAGAAACGAGACACACCAGCCTGTGGAAGCTATTCTCGAGCGTAGAATTCAACACGGTATTTTTTCAGCCCGTTCCGACTTCCATAGGTGACACGGAAAAGTATCAAGTGTGATATTTCTGAAATGTTTTCTGAGGGGGAACGTCAGTTCTCGACCGTGTGGGGTGGACTTGCCTGAACAGACAAAATGGCTGCTGCACAACCGGATGTTGCGTTTGAAATGGCGGAAGCGGCGACTAGTAGCACTTAACGTGTAGGGCAGTCACGGTAACAGCAGAGGGCGCTCTTCACCAGCATTCCGCGTGTATTATATTGTGGGCATTGTTGCCATTAAAATTGAGAAAAGTGTGGGTAAATAAATAAATCAAATTATTTATTTTAGCAAGAAAAGCCTTTCTAGGGACTCAGATGCACATTAGCATATGTTATACTCTCTGTATACATTGCATATTTTTTACTTTCTTCTGGCTAGAATCATGATTTATGTACAGTCCCTATCTAAATAAACCTATTTATAAATAAATAATTGTGTGATTTATTCCGTAACAAATAACACATTAAAGTAAGTGTACATTAAAAATCTAAATAAAGATTCATTATTTATTATCGGTAAATTTTTATTATTTTTTAGTAATAAAAAAAGTAATTTATTTGTAGTGAGCTTACCTACATACTTGATGAACTAAATGAGAAATTAATTTATTTTCAGTAACATTTGTTGTTTTCTTTATCTCAAGTGTTATTTGAGCTGCTTTAGTTTTCTATGAAGACAATTAACGTTACTGAAGATAAACGTATAAGGCATACAAGGTAACGTTAGGCTAAATACTATTTACAGGGTAAACAGTCGTAAATACTGTTTGTACTATGTATAAACAGCAACATACAACATCTAGTTTACACTAAAGTTATTACGTTAGATGCGACACAGATACAATGTTAATAAAAGTAACGTAACGTTAACAAGTTATTTGTACTCTGAGTGTTAAATAGTCTTAGCAATAGTGGACGGTTAGCAAAAACAGCCTTTGCCAACACGTTTGGGTATTTGCATTTCATGTAAATACACACTATACCAGAATTTGAATCTTTTTCACTTGTGTAATAAACTTACAGGTGGTTGCACTGAGAGAAGCTTTAACTTCCCTTGACAGTATTGACTGTGAGATGTGTTTTATTCCTCATGTGGGAACTCCAAACGATTTCCAAACGGAAGAGAGCATCCCTATGTCCTACTCCCTTCGAAGGGCAGAGCCCTTGAAGTGTGTTCTTTGAAGGGTGTAGGGCATTACTGTCTTTTAAAAGCGTTGGCAGCGTCTCTACAAACGGCGTTTTCTTCCCGAAGTGCCCTTCAAGGGCGCAGAAGAGCCGTTTGAAAAGCTAGCACGTCTGTAGTTGGTCGCCTGGCAACCAAACTGACTCGTCATCACCTGCTCCTCTGTGAAAGCTCGTGAGCAGCATCAGTCTGTTCTTATCACTGATACATTCCTTCCATTGAGAAGACACTTTCAGTCCCCTGCACACTGCTGAGCTGCTGAACTGATAAAGTTATTACTGAAATACACACATACACGTACATTTCACATGAATCATGTAACAGGAAATTAAAACGATGAAGATATAACATTATCTATCCATCTAACTATATCTATTTTAGCTTGCTAGAATACCAACATTGGGAACACTTTAACTGCCCAGAACACCTGCAAAACATACATTTTTGTAGAACATTTTGTGCTCTGTGTATGAAATATTACCTCGGCACTGGAAAATGAGACAAGGCTAATCTATCACCACCAGCCTCTTGTGCACCTTTATTAAATATGCACGTTCTACATCTTTTTATTATGCTTTATTTGAAACATAGGGTGAAATGCTGATGTTATGGACCTTGAAAGGTCATTTCAGTAATATACATACTATGAAATATAAAACATATTCGCTGTGGATTTATAGTGCCGCTGCACTGATATAAACAGGCAAACCTGGAGTGCAGATACAGAGCAGAGAAAAGTCTGCAGAAAAAGAACAGAAGTAAATTATAAATGACTGACTGCTTGTATCATCTCAAAGATAGAAGGGAGAAAATGAAAGACAGCAGGAAGAACGTAGAAGTAACAGGGATGACATTAAGATATAATATCAACATACAATGTCACACACTCCCCTATTTGAATGGATTCAGGGATTCTGTGTATGTATGTAATTACTTATATATCTGAGATTTATGAATATTTACACCAGCCTTTCCTAATTTATAGACATACTGTATATTAACAGCAAAATGTGACTTATACTGTGGAACAAAAACGGCCAAGGCCAGTTAACAGCAGTTAGGTGTGACGGAAAATACTCCATGCTCTCTTAAAAACAGAGGCTGCTTTGTTACTCTGCTCCAAATTAACAATAATTGAGCTGGGAAAATGTTTGTCTGTCTTTATCACTTCCAAATATTGGTGTCTGTGGAAAGTGATTCTGGATTTTGATGAAAAAAAAAAAAAAAAAAAAAAATAATATATATATATATATATATATATATATACAGTATTGTTCAAAATAATAGCAGTACAATGTGACTAACCAGAATAATCAAGGTTTTTAGTATATTTTTTATTGCTACGTGGCAAACAAGTTACCAGTAGGTTCAGTAGATTCTCAGAAAACAAATGAGACCCAGCATTCATGATATGCACGCTCTTAAGGCTGTGCAATTGGGCAATTAGTTGAAAGGGGTGTGTTCAAAAAAATAGCAGTGTCTACCTTTGACTGTACAAACTCAAAACTATTTTATACAAACATTTTTTTTTTTCTGGGATTTAGCAATCCTGTGAATCACTAAACTAATATTTAGTTGTATGACCACAGTTTTTTAAAACTGCTTGACATCTGTGTGGCATGGAGTCAACCAACTTGTGGCACCTCTCAGCTGTTATTCCACTCCATGATTCTTTAACAACATTCCACAATTCATTCACATTTCTTGGTTTTGCTTCAGAAACAGCATTTTTGATATCACCCCACAAGTTCTCAATTGGATTAAGGTCTGGAGATTGGGCTGGCCACTCCATAACATTAATTTTGTTGGTTTGGAACCAAGACTTTGCCCGTTTACTAGTGTGTTTTGGGTCATTGTCTTGTTGAAACAACCATTTCAAGGGCATGTCCTCTTCAGCATAGGGCAACATGACCTCTTCAAGTATTTTAACATATGCAAACTGATCCATGATCCCTGGTATGCAATAAATAGGCCCAACACCATAGTAGGAGAAACATGCCCATATCATGATGCTTGCACCTCCATGCTTCACTGTCTTCACTGTGTACTGTGGCTTGAATTCAGAGTTTGGGGGTCGTCTCACAAACTGCCTGTGGCCCTTGGACCCAAAAAGAACAATTTTACTCTCATCAGTCCACAAAATGTTCCTCCATTTCTCTTTAGGCCAGTTGATGTGTTCTTTGGCAAATTGTAACCTCTTCTGCACATGCCTTTTTTTTAACAGAGGGACTTTGCGGGGGATTCTTGAAAATAGATTAGCTTCACACAAACGTCTTCTAACTGTCACAGTACTTACAGGTAACTCCAGACTGTCTTTGATCATCCTGGAGGTGATCATTGGCTGAGCCTTTGCCATTCTGGTTATTCTTCTATCCATTTTGATGGTTGTCTTCCGTTTTCTTCCACGTCTCTCTGGTTTTGCTCTCCATTTTAAGGCATTGGAGATCATTTTAGCTGAACAGCCTATCATTTTTTGCACCTCTTTATAGGTTTTCCCCTCTCTAATCAACTTTTTAATCAAAGTACGCTGTTCTTCTGAACAATGTCTTGAACGACCCATTTTCCTCAGCTTTCAAATGCATGTTCAACAAGTGTTGGCTTCATCCTTAAATAGGGGCCACCTGATTCACACCTGTTTCTTCACAAAATTGATGACCTCAGTGATTGAATGCCACACTGCTATTTTTTTGAACACACCCCTTTCAACTAATTCAACTAATTGCCCAATTGCACAGCCTTAAGAGCGTGCATATCATGAATGCTGGGTCTCATTTGTTTTCTGAGAATCTACTGAACCTACTGGTAACTTGTTTGCCACGTAGCAATAAAAAAATATACGAAAAACCTTGATTATTCTGGTTAGTCACATTGTACTGCTATTATTTTGAACAATACTGTATATATATATATATATATATATATATACAATATTATTAAAAGATATACAAGTTTTATTTGTTTTTATTTAAATTAAATAATTATATTGATTATGATGATGATGATAATAATAGCAGTAATAATGTGATATTTTCTTAAATAAGCTATGACCATGTATGACCACAACCTTTTTTTTTTTAAATCATGATCTCATGTTATTAATATTTTGTAATACTTGTACTGTATAGGGGAAACACTTATGTTCTTTTACAGTTGCTGGACAGTTAGAGCAAAATGTATCATACCCTACTGATGCACTGTGGGTAATAGCAATGTAGCAATGTTAAAGATCAAGTGTTTCACTTTTATTTAATGCTAAAATACTTTCTCCTTCCCCAGCTTTGAGAGAACTGTTTAAAAAGACTCATTGTTTATGCAATACCTTTTTTGCAATGTTAGTGGTGTAGAAATTATACACTTTACCTTTAAGTTAGCCGAAGCCACAACTCTTTTTCTTTGTTTGTGAAGTGAAGTGGCTTGCAATAAATACTGAGTATGTGACTAACGCTTCCTTTCACTGGAATGAACTGGTTTGCTGGGATCAGGCTCAGTCCTTTATATCTCCTCCCTCAGCTTTAACACAGCTTCAGCTTTAGCCAAATACAGGCGTAAGATACAAGAGAAGAGCTGCACTGAACACAGCTCAGAGAGGGATGAATGAATGGATTTAAACATGGGACGAGGTAGAGATAAAGAAACATTCCTGAAGGCCTGAATAAAGGAAAATGTAGAAGAAGGGAAGTGAAGGAAAACAGAGGAAGGGAAAATCAAATCTGTGCCACTACAGATGAAAATCTTATTGCTTAGAAGTTGCTCTTTTATAGCTATCAGGAAACTGAATGGAGCTCATTTTCATTTAAAGGGATAGTTCACACAGAAAACACAATTCCCATCCTCATGTCATTCCAAACTGTGTTTTTTCTATACAGTGAAAATAAATGGGATTGAATGTTATTTAAAAATATCTTCTGTTGTTTTCGAGGAAAAGAAAAGAAAAGAAAGTCATGATTTGGACGATATCACACAAATTTTCTTTTTTTTTTTTTTTTTTTTTGTTAACTATCCACTAGCTATTAACTCTGTCTCGGATTCCTTATAAATAAGACTAGGAGACACGTGAGATTACCTGGAAGCAGAAGTCTCAGTTATTTCTCATTGCTACAAGAGATCTCATTTCGTCACATTTCTTTCCTATGGGATCAAGGCTGAGTAAGTCTGGCTGAACAGACAAAGTTTTCCATCAGGGGTCACCTGGGAGAGAGAGAGAGAGAGAGAGAGAGAGAGAGAGAGAGCATCTGCTTAGATTTCTCTCTCTGTAATCAGATAACCTATTTATAAGACATGCATGAATTCTCTCTGGGCAGACAAGGAGAAAGTGGAAGAATATGGCATTGGACTATTCTGTCATTCAAGGACAGAGATAAATGTACTGTATGTAGCAGTTTAAGTTTGCTTGAATTTATGTGTCTGTGTCTGTGTCTGTGTCTGTGTTTGCACTTGCGTTCAGAACATCACGGACATTAGGGAGTCTGCAGACAATGTGTGGGCGCAAGAAAATCCTGATAAATCCTGTTTACTAGGCTGCATATTAGAACAAAAATGGTACATAATACCTTTTGTAAGGGTTACATTTTATCTTTACACTTGTACATTGTACTTAAAGTGAGAGTACTGTAGTATAAGACAACTAAATGGTCAAGCTTAGGTTTAGGGGTAGGTTTATGGTTAGTTTTTATATCAAGTTATTGTAATCGCTATATAATAAATACATATGTCCTCATGGAAGAGGACTGTAATATTAGGTGCTATACCCTTTTTTTTAGAAAACAACCTGTAAATCCAGTTTAACTTTTCTAAATAAAAAAAAATATTGCTTTGATTCGTGGTACAGTAGATGATCATTTGGTTTCTGTTTTCCTGTGGGGATGTAAAAGGATATGAGGTTTCCGTGAGGTAACACAGGAAGACAAACTGTCTAAACTGTTTCAGACGAAGTCCAGTCTTGAATCAACACATCCAACCCTGATGTTCACCAGAAGTTCATGATAATGTGTGCCTAAAGGGTAGGCTTTTTAAGTACACAGTTGGCCGGATATGTCAGATGATCAAAACTTGGAGTTCTTGAATAGGATAAAAGCTTCCTCAAATGATTTGATGCTGACAAAGCAGAAAGCTGCTCCACTACTTCATCATCATCTGACTCTCTCAGACTAACCTACATTTAAAGCGTTACATAAGAGGGCAAAAGGTCTTTGGTTTTGAGTATTAAAGAGAATGGAATGTCCAACTCGTGGTGTAGCGCCCTGTTCAAACTGTGTCCAGGAGAGGACGACGTATGCTACAAGGTGACTTTCTGTCCTGCTGGAAAAATCCCAGAGGCACCAGGAGTTTACGAGCCTGTAAGTAACCTTGAAAGACCAGCTAGACCTCCTGAAAGCATGTTTATGATATTCAACCTAAAGTGACTAATCACAAACTAATGATTAACACAAATAACTAGTTTTTTATCTTTGCATTAAAAAACTGCTTATGTATGTGTAACTTAAAACTTCTGCAATAAAACTAAAGATGTATGTAAAAGAACTAACACAGACACAAGGACTCTATTAATGGCATCTATTGTTGGTGGTTTGGTCAGGAATAATTTATGTTGCTTTGGGAAACAAGGGAGAGTTGGTAAGAGAACAGGGATGAGTTTAGTTTAAGACCCTGATGGGAAAATGGAGATGCTGTCTTTCCATGGGCTCACAGCCAAAGCATAGGATTAGTAACACCCTGAAATTCCCCCGCACCCCCCTACTCCATTACGCAAACCAGTCATGGACTCCCATGCCTTGAGAGTGGAGATTTAATAAAGTGTTGCAGGATCAAAATACTTCCAGTGTTTCCATTGACTTCACTGTCTCGCACGTAATATACAGGTGTTGTCAAACTGGAGGCCCCAAACAAAACTAAAAATAATAAAATAAGGTAAAATACAAAATAAACTGCATGTTATTCTTATTTAAGAGTTTGAGGTCCGTACATTTTTTTTTCATTTTTCTTGATAAAATCCACTGGAAAATGCATCATGGCTTACATAAACATAAGAAATGTTTCATGAGCCTCAAATCAGCATATTAGAATGATTTCTGATTACTAAACTAAAAATAATAATAATAATAATACATTGCCATCACAGAAATAAATAACATTTTAAAATATATGAAAATAAAAAACAGCGGTTTTAAATTGTAATATTGCAAAATATCACTGTTTTACTGATTATACTGATATTAGATCAAATAAATGCAGCCTTGGTGAAAATCTCACTGACCTCAAAAGAAGTTTATGTATTTAAAATGTTTATTTTTGGGTAGAAAAAGACATGCCGTTAACTCAATATATAGTAATATTTCCCAGAAAATATTTGAATAATTTGCTTTGGATTTAGCAGTGACAACATTAAAGACATTTATCTTCATTTTATGATGTCTTTATAATAAAATGCTTCCTATTTTTCACAGATAAATAATTAAATCAGGGGGTATCACTGTCTTCTCCAGTTATTTTGTTCAGTGGCAACACATACCTAATTAATTTGGGGCCCGTCACAGCATCTCATTTGCTTGTGCCATCAAAGGCTGTAAAACTGTGATTCATGCACTTCAATCTAGCAACCATGCAGTCACTACTATACAACGCGGCCCTTAATAATAAGCCCTTTGTTAGCTGACAGGCTGTACTGGTTCATCTTTTAACTCGGGGCCCCTCTGTTTCCCAGAATGCACCAGCAGGCTGCTTCCCAAAAGACCACAATAGATGTGACCTAATGCCGAGTGTGCTTGGATAGATGTGATGTGAATATGATATGCTATTGACATGCAAAGCTCTATCAGAGGCTGAAATCAGCAAATACTTTGTGTGTTCTGTTCCCTATAAAACGCTGTAAATAGGCCGCAATAAAATTCAAATATGCTGTTCACAGAAAATAACCCTGAGAACACAATTCCTGGAGACTCCTACTGGGTTCTACTTGGAACGATGAAAAGAAATGTGGACAGATTTCTTAGAAATGGTTCATTCACCTGTAGCTCTGCCTACTCTCGTGAAAACGCACCTTGAAGCACAGAACGTTTCTTAAAGTCATTGAACAGTGTCAAGGTCTTGTGATACAAAAAAATACAACATTTTGAATAATTTAAAGAAAAAGTTGAGCACAGTAATGAGGAAAATGACAAGAGCAAAGAAACAGAAACAATGTAAATGTACAATTTGACCTTGAAATGTAAAGCTGTGTGGTGTGTTCTTGTGTACTCAGCATGTATCTTTGCATTGTTGTACAGTCATGAGCGTAAAGCAATGAAAACTCGATGACAGCTTAGAAATGAGACATTATCAGGCAGGATTCTGGCTTTCACCTTTCCTGTACTACTGACTTGTCTTGTGACTGGACACAAAGAACAATGGAGTAAGGAGGTGAGTAGAGGAAGGAGGGAGGAAAGAGGAGGGAACGAGCAGGTCGTGGAGTATGTAAGGTCAGCAGAGTCAGGTTTCCTGGTTGAGCTGAAATCTGCTCTATAACCATTAACTCTAGTGACTCAGGCGTCCAGTTTGCTCCCACTGTTAACCACAGAGGTTGCCAAAGAGGTCACAAAGGTCCATTCTCAGGGCCCAGCCAATCTCAATAATGCTATTTTTTTCTTTCTTCCTTTCTTTCTTTCTCGTACTGAAATGTTATCATTGTCCAGGCAGAGGTTGTTGTCGAGTCTTTGGAGTGGAAGCCACTTCCACTTCAACAGTCTGTGTGTTTATGCAAGTGTTCACACACTGAAGTGGTTAGGGGTGTAGTATTTTTAAGGTAAGCTAGAGTTGTAAGAGGATATATAGTCCTGCAGAAAGAATGAGATGGTGGTATTTTCACTGATTTATAGCACGGTAGGAGGTTGGAAAGGTCCTGTTTTCCTTTGAACCATTTAGATTGACAATTTTTTTCTGGTGATCAACAGAGGAAGAGAAGAAGGATCCACCTGTGCTCAGCTAGCGGATGAAGTTAAAACATGCACGGTTACTTTAAAGGGATAGTTCACATTCTGTCATTGTTTGCTTACCTTCATGGCATTTCATACTGTAATTTTTTTTTTCCTCAAATGAAACACATTAAAAGAAGGTATGCTTTTTATAGCTCTGTAAAAGATATTCTGTTAAATTTACATATATGATGCATCACAGAAACTACTGGGAATGTCATTTTAGTGATTTATCATTTGTAGTTGTTATTTACTGTTAACTGATTTTTTTTAATGATGATATTCTTAAGTTTATGGCATAATAAAAAGAGGGACAAGTTGTTAGTTTCTTTTTTTATTCCTTTCAGAGCCTGCATTTCAATTTACAGTACACAAAAGCAAATACACTAAATGTTAGCCTAACTTCTTCTGAAACACGCTATTGGCTAAATCTGTTTCTCTTAAGTAAACGCACTCAGTCTTCATTTTTAAAGAGCTTTCATCAGATTTAGCTTCTGTCTATTTTCTCCCGCTCTTAATTGTGGCGTCTCATTGTATTTATCCCATAATTACAACTGAGCAAAGGTTCCAAAACCCATCACGGCGCTAACAAAGATTTATTCTCATTCCTGCAAACAACTGTAATTACAACATTGCCATTCAAGCAGAGTTTGGATATTGAAAATGCATGTATGTAATCCTGCATAATTAAAACTCACAAGAAAACAGCAGAGCAGCTGAATGAACGTGTGGCCTGACCCGCTGAACCCTTTGCAGTGGTCAGTTGCAGTACAAGTGCGCAGTAAGTCAAGGACTGTCGGCTGTCCTCAAACAGAAGACTTGACTTGGGTACAGCCGTGTCATTTTGTGATGCTTGGCTTCATGCCTCAAGCCGGCAGCTGCCATAAATAAACAGTGTTGAGAGCCACTGGCTTACACCCAACCACGTCTACACTGGAGAGGAACAGAAAGACTACTAGACAGACTATGATTCTGGAGGCATTGACCCTCTCCTTAACCCCATTCACCTAAGTTAACCAAAATGGCGAAAAAAAACAAACAAAAACATATACATAAGGATATTCTTATCCACCGTAGACCATCACCATGTTTACAAATCTACTGCAAATTTGAAATGTTTGAAAAGACAATGTCTTGTTTTACATTCTCATTCATCATAAAGAGGAACACATTTTCTTTGTTTAAACTGTCTTGGACGCTATCTCAGTCTCCAACACCCTTATTCAATCTATAATTGGCTCACTCATTGAGAGAGACACACCCAGACCAGGCACAAACATGCTTTTCAACAGAGAGGGATCTTCATACAGGAAAACTCAAAAGAAAAGTAATATTTGTGTGTTTTAATTTTGAATATGTAGTCTGTATTGAATATGATGCAATATGCAAAGACCACGTACCATGACAAAAGGTCAGGAAACTGCAAAAGCTTACAGCACAACCAGTGTTATCTGATTCAAGAACAAATCACTCTAATGATTAGATTCTTCTCAGTGATTTTAAAACATAACCCAAGTAGTCTGATTCCTGAACGAATGACTCTTTTTTTTTAAAAGAAATATTGCCAGCTTAAATCAATCTGATGATTCTATGACTGAACAGCATTACTGAACTGAAGTAACATCTGATTGAATGAATGAATTAGAAGTTATTTGTATTTTCAGGGATGTCTGCATTGAAATAATCTCAAACAGTTTTTGTGTTAGCATGATTACTCAGACAGCAAGCAGTTTCGGCACAGATCCAGCCCGAATGGATTTCATGTGTGCCTGATGTGGGCCGGAACTGGGCCAACACTATGTTGCTGTCTGGGTACGTATTGCCCCTTTAACAACATGTTGGTAAATATGCAGCTGTAAAGTATATATTTACACCACTGTTTAAAAGTTTGGACTAAGTAAGATTTATTCAGCATACTCTAAATGCAACATATTCTGTAGAAATACTATGTTTCTCATATCATCTTATCACCAAAGCTTTATATGATATATACAGTATTTACAAACACCCAAACATATATTTGTGCACATTAACACATACACACAGGGATCAAATGTAATCTGAATACATCCACTTAATAGGTCAAGCAAAGCGGAAAACAGATGGAGAAAGGATGAAGAGGTAAACAGCTCTTGTGTGTGTTGCACAATACAGAAAAATTAATCAATAAATAAATACAACACTGTGGGAGAAACCATTGCTTTATTAGTTCTGTCCATTGTTCCAAAGAGTACAGTGTGTCTTGTTACTCCATCTGAGTATCTGAGACTAAGATAAAAATAAAATAAAAAAAGATACACCAAAAGGAATATTTTGTAATGCATTGGAGATGTACAATTTCGTTTTACAAAAATGTTTTTGTTCCTTTTTGTCATTTATATTTGAAAAATGATTACAGAATATTTGTAAACATTGAAATAACAGAAATGACCGCAAACTATGAGAGCATAGCAATCCATGCAGGCTTATACAGAAACAATTTAATATTTCTTAACTGTGAAGCTAATAAAAAAGGAGTATGGCATATGTTTTCAGTGAGTGTTATTAGTGGTTATGTGGTGACGTGCATGTGCTCTTTTAGCATAGATGTGTTTATAAGGACATTAAGTGATGAATGCAGTCTAGAAGTTTTCAAACTGACAATCAAAGTCTGTCATTCGGCACAAGATATACTTCCACTGCCGATCCCTGCAAAGCATGAAAAAAACAGAAAAGGGAAACCATCTTTAGCCATTAACAGCGAAAAAATTGATGACCTAAATGCATTAGAAGCACAACCTCTGGATGAGGAAGTATTCATACAGACCTCAGTACACCACTGAAAGTAGTTTGAGCCCCCCTTATGAAGTAGCCGTAACTGGGGACTACCATCTCCCCCTCTTCTTTGTGGTACTCTGGAACATCATTCGTCTTCCTGTGCATAATTCAAGAAAATGCAATCAAAGGAAAGGTTATAAATTATGTGACAAAACATCCTATTATAGAATTGTAATCTAATTATCAGAGGACAGATAATCCTAATATTTGTGAATAACTCGGGATGTATAGAGGTTGTTAAGTAACTGTATGAATATATTAGATCACCATCTGTTATTCCAGGACTCACCAGCAGGAATATGGGCACCTGCGGGCATATCGACAGCAGTAGAATTGCCATTCTCGATCCAGAACTGCTTCAAAATACTTACTTTGCACACCAGCAACAAGCCCATTGTTAGTGCAAACTGAAGACCTGTAGACAGTATACATATGACTTTTATTTGGAGCAAGGAGGCTAAACAAAAGACATTTGTTATTTGAACAAACAAATATTTTTGGCGTATGAATGTGATGAATATGAACCCATCAAAATAAAGCATTGGGATATTGTATTCTGATGTCTCACACCTGGCATGTGGTTCTGTGAAGTGTGACTAGCTTTAGCTATTGACTTTTTATTGTGTGCATCTTCCTGTTTATACTGAAGGGCTGACTAAAACAGCAAGAGGAACGTTTGCCTGACAAACATGCATGAACACAGCATTCACTCTTTCCTTTTTGTCTGGCACCATTAGTTCCATTTTGCCACAGAGTTTCAAATGAACCTTTTGGACTTTTCACAAGTTGAATGCAGGTTGTGCAGATATTCAGAAAAACAGCGCAACTGTGAGTGAGAAATGAACAGCATAGTGCTATTATGAGTGCTACTGAACAGCAGTTAAATAAAAAAGAAATTCACATCGAGTAACTTAGATTTTAGACACAATGTTGCCAGTTATTTTACATGTTTTTGCTTTTCTAATGAATATAGTTTCAAGAAAACCCACAGTAATCCTCAAGCAACAGATAGTAAGTAGGGTTTTGTTTTTTTAGTTTGAACCATTTTTTTATGAATCAGTTGAGTGAATGATTCAGTGACTCATTCATATAGACAATTGATTACTTTAATTACAGAAAGCATTATAATTGTTAAACAAAAAGATTATGAAGTGAATGAATGATTCAATGTGAAGTAAATGTAAATTCAATAACTCACTCCTAAAGAAAGTTCAGTTGTTTGATTCCAGAATAAATCAGCTTTGGTCAATAAATTGATTGAGGGAATGTTTCATTGACTTTTTCATTAAGACAATTCACTTGTTTTGTGCCTAAATGAATCAGCAATTTTGAACAAATCGGATGAGTAACATCTTTCAATGAATCACTCATGGTGAAACCATGTAACCTAAAGGAATGTAAGGAGTGATAAAGTGTAAATCCCGTTGGGATCCTGTATCAAGACTCTTGGTATGCCGCTCGTTCAATCAGATGTAAGAACTGAAACTAATTGTCATGCATCACCCACAATAGTTTTAGAATATTTAACCCATGTAATTAAACTTCTGCAGATATGATAAACTTTGACCATAAGATATTCATGTTTGTTAAAGAAGTTGTGCAAAAGACATTTTTACATTTCATTGCAATAATTCTAAAGTGCTTAAACCAGTCAGTCATTTTAAGCAGAGAAGGTGTTTTATTGTAAGTTTTTTAAGCCAGCAAATGTCACCTCTGAAGTGACTGTGAGATCGGGAGTAGTTTTTATGGTTTTCTGTAAATACAGGTTTATTTAGCATTTCTGGTGGTGTATGGCCCATACAGTCTGTTGTCATCACAACAGACAGACAATCACTAGTTCTACACTGCTCCCCAGCCACCACAAGTACCAGACTTTCCTCAGAGCAACACTAACACTATGGGTAACTATTCCACCAATATATATATACATATATATACATACATACAACGAAAATACATTTAGGATTTTAGGAAAATGCTATTTAAAAAAAAAAAACATATATAAATAGATTTACAGTGCACTCAAAAAAAATGATTTTTCACTTTTGTTCACTTTACCTGAAGAATTCATGTTGAATTAATGCCATTTTGGCTATTTTTCATTTCAACATGATTGTGTCATGTTAAACTGACTTAAAACTGTCACTCGTTGGTTTAACATAAAGTTTTCATTTTGAAAGAACATGTTTCAATCAAGTACCTCAAAATAAGTTTTACACTTCCCATCATGCTTTGCACAGGACTGGATATGGGGAGAGAAAATGTTGAAATAAAGCGTCATTTTATGCAGTTTTTAGTAAAATGTGATAATAAGAAGACTTTTTCATGTCTAATGCTCTATTATGTGGGCATTTTAAAAGACTTTATATTGGTGTATTTTGTGCGAGTTACCATTGTGGTGAAGTGTGGAGCTTGTGGTTGGGTTGAGGACCTGGTTAAAAGAAAGTCTAAAATACTTAATTAAAAAAAGCAACTTTAATAAGAGTGCTAGTGCATGGTGTACACATAATAACATCCTTAAACTGTAAACATCTAACATCATGTGTAAAGAACTTGCATGGACAGTGGTTCTACATGACGTGCTTATTAAACTTATTAAACTCAACTAAAAGTATACATATCCTTATAACTTGATTTATTCATGTCCAAATAAAATGGTACAAACATGTGGAACCACTGTCCATGAAAGAATCATGTTCAGCCAAAGAGAAATTTTTTTTTTAGTGTGGAAAATCTATTTAAAAATGGGGTAACAATTTTTGGGACCAATACTCACTATATACTGGTTGCTTATTAGCATGCATGTTTCTAGCATATTGGCTAGATTGTCTATTGGCTATATTTATCTGTGTTAAGAATGCATTTTTGAGCATTCACAAATTGTGAAACCAAAATATGAGCACAAGAATGCATAAATGATTTCTTAATCGTAAGTTCCCAGCATGCAGTAAGTCTGTCAGACAGTATTCCCTTACAAAGGTCTAGCAGTGCGCAGCAGACAGGGCTTGAGGTCACTGGCGCTGGCTATAAGGAAATCTCACAAAGTGGGCAGTAGATCAGGGAAAACTATACTGAATCCAATTAACCTACTGGAAAAACTCCCCCAATGCTGTTGGAGAGGGTGGAGAAAACTTGATGGAACACTGAAAGGCCCTTGGCGCTGTTGCTTATGCCCCCAGAGACTGATCACACCAACCAGACTTTTCCTGTTCTAACAAGCTGGAGAACTGGTCAAATAAGGTCACTTTTGTCATGAGAATCACACAAACTGTAAGTCATCTTAAGAGTCTTACATAAAGATGTCTTTCTAGCCATGATATGAAGAGCTTGAGCCAAAATCGCATAGTTACAGTTACATTTGTGGTGTTACAACACACATCACATCATTAGAAAAAGGAGGAAGGAAAGAAGGCAATCATCTCACATCAAGGCAGTACGGTTATTGTAGAGGGGAAAATCATGAGAGGGTTATGAATCATTTTTCATGTCGGACCATTCTGGGCAAACATTCACGTTCCTGTGGATAACTGGAGTCTAAAAGCAGGAAAGACTATTTCATTGTCCAACACAAAAGTTAGTTTAAAATGAATAGCTCTTTTCATAATAATGTTCCAAAGCAGCGTTACAAAAAAACGAAAAAATAATAAAAAACGATTCGGATTCGATTCGCCTTAGAATCACTGAGTGATCATGTCAAAGGTGACCGTGACAAAGAAAGCAGTGTAATGTTTAAACCAGTGCACAATATGCTTTTGCTTATTGTATTATACCTTCAGTTTGAACTTTATGTTTTTATATCAAGGCAGCAGCAACTGATTATCAAAATATCCATTAACAGAGTGTCCTGGCACTGCAGCACTGTGAATGAGCTTGTTATTCCAGGACAAGTTTCATCCTGAATGTGTTCAAAACAACAACGCTCAGTGCAGTTCAAGCAAGTCTCAGAAGCCTTTAATTGGTCAGATTTCAGTCTGAGAAATAGCAAAGGTGAGAGAATATAGTGCACGCAATCATTTCATTCATTTAGTTGGCATCGACACTCAGAGCTGAATAAGAGACTGTGGTGTAATTGTTATGTTTTCAGTATCCTCAATATTATTTTAGTATAAATTTGACTAACTCTTTCATTGTGCAGTCCTGTTTATACAACACAACACTGCAATTTCTGTTCATCATCACAATCAGTTTTAATAATGCCTGCGTTCTGTGCACAGAATAATTGAGTCTCATTTAAGTTCAGTTACGATTATGAATTTAAATGACACATAACCATTCAATTTCACATGTAGAAACGGAATGCTTTTGTATTTGGTAGTGCATATCGTTCACAATAAGACCATTATGCAGGCTATACACAACACTAAACAAACAAAGTTTTAAATTTACTCATTCAAAAAACAAATAATACAATAAAAAAAAACAATAAAAATATGATTTTAACAGTTTAATTATTTATATTTATTTATATTTACTTTAACATTTGGTTGACATTTTAAGGTATGTTGTTGTGTCTATCAGTGAACTAAATTGACTCTTGCACTTTTTGGAAGTCCTTCAAAAACTAATTCTTTAAATTTGTTTCCTCAGTTGTATTTACTTTTTATTAAAAAATCTTCCCTTCACTGGAGATGCAGTTAGAAGATGCTGGTAGCATGATTTCGCTTCGGAAATGTGGAGTTGTGGAGATCAGAGAATTCTTAACAAATCTTTAACCAAGAATTGAGAACCAGTTCAAAATATTGATAAAAATGATAAGAAGCTAAGTGGGTCATTCATCTCCACTCCTTCTGAAAGGCAAGACAGGTATAAGCTACAGAAATATACAAAAGTACACAAGTTTTGGACAGAAATTATTTCACAGGTAGGTAAGACTGATCATCATATAGCACTCACGTTATTATAATGTATACTAGCCTCTAATGAAACTAGAGAGACAATTTTTAAATTGTAAATAGCAGATATAAAAGTTATTTTTCAGTATCTCCCACTGGATTGACTGGCTGGTGGCCATCAGAGGGTGGACCATTCCTGGTTTTGAACACCATTATTAAACTAAGGTGACTCATTGTTGGACTGACTAAAAGAACATATTTTGCAACACTCTTTAAGTGATCTGTTTGACTGTATGTATGTATGTGTGTGTGTGTGTGTGTGTGTGTGTGTGTGTGTGTGTGTGTGTGTGTGTGTATATATATATATATATATATATATATATATATATATATATTGTGCACTATATTTTTTTAACAATGCATAGTCAATATAACATATAACACAATTTTAATTTGAATTGTCATAGTGCTGTTCTTAATAGCATGTTACAGAACTAGAGTGATTCACAAATGTGCAATCAAACATGTCTGAGGATCTATTCTGTGGCTTGTGGCTGAGAACAGCTGAGACCTGAGGCAAGGATTAAATGACACTTCTACCCAAACATCTGCTTGTGTTTCTCCAGTCCTATTTAAAAAACGTTCATTGTTTTCCTCTTGACAAACAAATTATCATGATGTTGTCAAAGCAAGCAGGCAACTCTGAAAGCTAGCATTAGGGCTTTCAGTAAACATTCACATCTGAGTCTAATCATACAGGCAGGAGAGCTCTCCATTTTAGTTAGTCTAAACCAAGCGTACAAACACCAAACCTTTTTTTTAGGAATGGTCAGCAGAAAAGAATAAAATAAAAAAATTGCAACACAAGGGATGTCTGTGTAACATCAAAAATGATTTCCAAATATCTGTATAAAAAGTTGACTTTCCTTATCTAAATGTGTCTTTCATTCATATATGTGTATTCACTGGTGAACTGAAACCGTGCAAAGTTATACAATAAAAATGTATTAATTAAAAATGACAAAAAATATTCTGGTTGTTTCCATCTAAATTTTCTATGTACTCCATATATTGTATATATTATAATATTGATTGATCAGGGTGTCATTTTATGTTTTTTTCTGCTACAAATTTTCTGCTATGCAAAGATATCAGCATCACATTTGTGAAGTTGATTGTTGTGTAGTATCAAACACTATTTCCAAATAACTGTCCAAAAATGATAAATTCCTTATCTTTCATTCATTTATGTGTATTGGCTACTGAAAAGTCCTAAAATAGTGATTATAAAAACATGCATTCTTGCAATGTTTGGCAAACATAAGAAAAAAATTCTGTATTGGATTGGATAAATTGGATAATCTCTATGTATCTCTATGTAACACTTTTCATAAAATGACATTGACTGGAACATTGGAGTGTCATTTCATGGTCCTTTTAACTTCAGTGAATGTTTTCATATAAAACACACTCACAAATGTGTTTTGCATTATAGCGAGACGTATAAAAAAGGCATATACCTCTATGAACCTGCACACTGTTACCCGTATACATACAGACATACCATTCCAACCCGGCTCTGTTGATATCATCCCACCAGCATTCATTGGGCTCTCCCCAGTCATAGGGAGTCTTCTGGCACTCAAAGTTCCACAGGCGGTCCGAGCCTTCCTTCTCACTGAAATAACTCCTTATTGCCACTAAGACCTCACCATGGGGACACTGGAAGTTGAAGCCCTGGCGCCAGGTATTCACCCACTCCTCACCGGTTTCATACATGTAGCCGTGCTGAGCGCTGGCTGTGGAGAAAACCATCAGCAGGCACAGAGCCTGCAGAACATGTGCTGAGCTCATCCTGAAGTCAAATTCTGTGGAACTTCTCAATGCTTCCTCCGTCTTAAAGGCTCCCTGGGATGTGCTCTCCAGATGTTCTTTGTCCGGATCCAGGGGTGATAATTTTCACCATAACCAGATGGTTACGGTCAGGGATTGGACTTTTTTGTATTGTTAAGGAGAATGTTTCTAGCCTCCTCCCAGATTGTGCTGTAGACCATGTGTTTTTTTAAAGAGAAATCTCACTTTAAGGCCAAAAATTTATGTAAACAGAATAAATATATTTCCAGTCTATCATTCATTTTGTTAAACAATGTGACGGAATGAGGAGCTTTCACAGGAAATAACATTTGGAGTGAGAAAATGAGCTATTTTTCAAAAAAAAAAATGTGAAATGTGGTTTGCAACATTAGCTCATAATCATAGGGGAACCACTTTAAGTGTTATATACTGTAGCACCTATGTTTAAAGGAGCTATAATGGTGCTATGTAGAGCCATAAGAGTAACCCCATTCTCCTTCTTAGATTTTAGATGTGTTACTCCACTCTCGTATGTTTGCCATGAATGGGAATTTACTGCGATGGAAAAAGCTGAATCTCTTTTGAATCACGTTCATGCTTTTCTGAAGTCAAAAGTCTTGTGTGAGACCCCTGGATTATTTCCTTATAGGGGGGCCTTGGGGGCTAGAAGGTTGAGAACTACATTTTCTTCAGGAAATACGTTGTATTTTAATGTTGTTTTAATCCTTTCCCCAAACTAAATTAAGAGACTAAGAGATTAGAAAACATTAAAAAAAATATATTATACAGGGACTTAACAGGTTCTTCATATGGCAGTGGTGCTATATAGCTTCTTAACCACCTCAAAGAATGTCACGCTGTCTAGTCTCTGTTTCCCTGGGTGTCCACTAGTGGGCTCACTTCCCCTTAGGCACTAGAATTCCTCTAGTCTTGTCCTGTCATCACAGTAATTGCACTCCTGTTAATTGCACCATGTGCAGTAACTTTATTGTCATCAGCCTCCCTATAAATTCCAGTCTTTTCCTGTTGTTTGTATGGAGTCCTTACCCTTCATGTATCCAGCCTTCTCGTTCCCCGAGATTCTTCCCAGTCTGCTCATCCTCAGAGTCCTCTCGTTTCCCGAGTTCCCTTTCCTGTCCCTTTCCTATGTTTGTTTGTTTTGGACTGTCTTTTGGTTTTGACCTTGGCTTGTGTTTTTGGATTACGATTTGGATTACCCCTCATTAAAGACCAAATCTGCAATTGGATCTCTCTCTCTCCCTGTCTCTCTCTGGGTAAACGATCATCACAGAAGGACTCCATCATTGATATCCAGCGGTATGTCTGTTCATATTTCCTCCCCAGTCACCGAGTGGGAGAAGAATGGTTTCGAGGATACCCGCCTGGTCATGTGTCGGGGGACCAGGGGAGGTCGCTCAGGAGTGAGTGGTCGAGAGGAGATCCGGCATCACTCTCCACTATGGACCCCCGTCGACCCTGAGTTCAGAAGGAATGGATGGGAGCTGCCGTCTCACCATTGTGGATGGAGAGGAGAGAGGAGGCGCAAGTCTGCTGAGCCAGCGCCGCTGCAAAAGATGGCCGCCAGCCCAGTGCAGCCGCACAAGATGGCCGTCAGCCCAGCGCCGCTGCGCAGAATGGCCACCAACCCAGCAACACGAGGCAAGATGGAAGCCAGCCCAACACCACAGCACAAGATGGCCGCCAGCTCAGTGCCACGAGGCAAGATGGACGCCAGCCCAGTGCCACAGCACAAGATGGCCGCCAGCCCAGAGCCACTGCGCAGAATGGCCGCTAGCTCAGCGCCAACACCCAAGATGGCCGCTGAGACATTTTTGGATTATTTCTCCATGCTATCCAAAATCTTAGAGATTCCCAGGAGTGTTAACGTCACGTCTGCTGAGTCAGCGCCACAGTACAAGATGGCCACCAACCCAGCGCCACTGCACAAGATGGCCGCCAGCCTGGAGCCACTGCAGAGGATGGCAGTTACAGTGGGCTTTCCTGAGTTGAGTCTGGTTCCCATTGACCCTCCAGAGTTTAGTCAGGCTCCCGTTAACCCTTCAGAGATGAGTCAGATTCCTTACAGAGTCAGACTCCTTCCAAGTGACAGTTGACCTTCCAGAGTCAGTACTAGTCACCATTGACCTTCCAGAGTCAGGGCTAGTTACCGTGGACTTTCCAGAGTCAGGGCTAGTTACCGTGAACTTCCCAGAGTCAAGGCTAGTCACCGTTGACCTTCCAGAGTTAAGTCAAGTCACTGGTGATCTTCAAGGACAGAGTCAAGTCACCGGTGATCTTCAGGAACAGAGTCCAGTCACCGGTGATCTTCAAGGACTGAGTCAAGTCACTTAGGTTCTTCATGGGAGAATTCAAGTCACCAGTTATCTTCATGAACAAAGGCAAGTCACCATTGATCTTCATGAACAAGGAAACACCACGGGAGTACCAGAGTCTCGTAATTTCTCTGTGGATCTACCAGAGCCACTCCACGTCTCTGATGAACAACCAGAGCCTCCCCATGTTTATGCTGAACTATCAGAGCCTCTCCACGTCTCTGGTGAACTACCAGAGTCTCTCCACGTATCTGATGATCTACCAGAGTCTCTACTTGCTTCTGCGGAACTTCCAGAGCCTTGTCACGAGCACCCGACTGATCCTGCTGTGGCCACGGAGGCTACCCTTAACTTGTTCATGTTTTTTGTTTAAGACTTGCCCAATCAGACTTATCCTCCTGTTTTTTCGGCCACATGGAGGTGGTGGTCTTCTGCTCCGCCCTGGGGGGTTTCTGGTTCAGCCGCACGGATGTGGTGGTCTTCTGGTACGCCCTGGGGGGCATCTGGTTCGGCCGCATGGATGTGGTGGTCTTCTGCTCCGCCCTGGGGGGCGTTTGTTTCGGACGCACGGATGTGGTTGTCTTCTGCTCCGCCCTGGGGGGCATCTGGTTCGGCCACACGGATGTGGTGGTCTTCTGCTCCGCCCTGGGGGGGGCGTCTGGTTCAGCCTCACAGATGTGGTGGTCTTCTGCTCTGCCCTGGTGTGCATCACATTATGTCCTTCTTGGACTTGTTTTTGTGATGTCCTTCTTGGACGTGTTTTTGTGTTTTTTTTCTTCTGTCTGTTTTCCTCCTATGGACCTGGCCCTCCATCCCTCCCCCTGATCCTCCGCCGGTCCACCTCCCTCCTGGGTTTCTTGTCTGTGTCTTTCTTTCTGTTTCCCTCTAAGGACCTGGCCCTCCGTCCCTCCCCCTGATCCTCCGCCGGTCCACCACCTTCCTGGACTCCTTGTTTTGTGTTGCACTTCTCTTGTCTCTGTTTTACCATTGTCCCTGGTCCTCTTGTCTCTGTTTTCCCCATTTTACCTGGCCCTCCGTCCCTCCCCCTGGTCCTCCGCCACTCCACCTCCCTCCTGGTCTCTTTGTGTTTTTGGTTTTCCCTTGGGTTCGGGTGGAGCATCTGGCGGCTGCTCCGTGGAGGAGGGGGTAATGTCACGCTGTCTAGTCTCTGATTCCCTGGGTGTCCACTAGTGGGCTCACTTCCCCTTAGGCACTTCACCGTAGGCACTAGAATTCCTCTAGTCTTGTCCTGTCGTCACAATAATTGCACTCCTGTTAATTGCACCAGGTGCAGTCACTTTATTATCATTAGCCTCCCTATAAATTTCATTCTTTTCCTGTTGTTTGTATGGAGTCCTTACCCTTCATGTATCTAGCCTTCTCGTTCCCCGAGATTCTTCCCAGTCTGCTTGTCCTCCGAGTCCTCTCATTTCCCGAGTTCCCTTTCCTGTCCCTTTCCTTTGTACGTTTTTTTGGACTGTCTTTTGGTTTTGACCTTGGCTTGTGTTTTTGGATTACGATTTGGATTACCCCTCATTAAAGACATCTGCAATTGGATCTCTCTCTCTCCCTGTGTCTCTCTGGGTACACGATCATCACAAAGAACCACTAAAGAAACTTCAAGTGTGTGTTTGTGTACACTGTAAATATGTGAATATGGCTAGGTGTTAACTCAAATATTTCTAGGTGATCTGAATCTTAAGCATTACTTTCATTAGTGAGTTCCAACCAATATTTTTCAGATTAATATGTGTTCATGCTAAAGTTAACCCAAAAATTTTATTTCGCTAAAAAAAAAATTCAGACCATCCAAGATGTAAATGTGTTTAATTCCTCATCGGAATAGATTTCGAGAAATTTTGACATAGACATTTAGTAATAAAATAATTTGTTCTCAATAGCTTTTGTGAGTCTTTACTTTACATGAGCTATAATATAAACATCCACACCATGTAGACTTGCTATATAGTATACATCGGTTCAGCAGTTCTTTGAGGTGGTTGAGGTGCTATATAGCACTGCTACCATAAAGAAACTGTTAAGCCCAGTATGGTTCTTCAGCAGTCCTTGAGTGGTTCTTTGGGGTGGTTAAGATATAGCACCACTGCCACTACAAAGAAAATGTTAAGAAAATGTTCTCTTATGCTCTCTTAGTTTACTTGGGGAAAGAATAAAAAACAGCAACATTAAAATACAGTGTATTTCCTGAAGACAACATAGTTCTCGACCTCTTTGCCCTTAAAGGTTTATTTAACTGAGAAATTAAAATTAGCCCATAAATTACTCACCCTCAAGTCTTCGTAGGTGTACATGACTTTCTTCTTTCAGACAAATCCAATCAGAGTTCTATACAAAAATGTCTTTGATCTTTCAAGCTGTTTAATGGCACTCAGCAAGTGTTGCAGTGCATCAGTCCAAAAGAAGTGAAATAAAAAGCACCAAAACATGCAAATTCCACACAGAAAGGTCTCATGACCTCAGTGCCCTAAGCCACTGTACCACCCACAAGGATATCTCTGACCTCTTGTGGAGCTATTTCTACCTCATTTAACCATTTGATATACAGGTCCTTCTCAGAAAATTAGCATATTGTGATAAAGTTCATTATTTTCCATAATGTAATGATAAAAATTAAACTTTCATATATTTTAGATTCATTGCACACCAACTGAAATATTTCAGGTCTTTTATTGTTTTAATACTGATGATTTTGGCATACAGCTCATGAAAACCCAAAATGCCTGTCTCAAAAAATTAGCATATTTCATCCGACCAATAAAAGAAAAGTGTTTTTAATACAAAAAAAGTCAACCTTCAAAGAATTTTGTTCAGTTATGCACTCAATACTTGGTCGGGAATCCTTTTGCAGAAATGACTGCTTCAATGCGGTGTGGCATGGAGGCAATCAGCCTGTGGCACTGCTGAGGTGTTATGGAGGCCCAGGATGCTTCGATAGCGGCCTAAAGCTCATCCAGAGTGTTGGGTCTTGCGTCTCTCAACTTTCTCTTCACAATATCCCACAGATTCTCTATGGGGTTCAGGTCAGGAGAGTTGGCAGGCCAATTGAGCACAGTAATACCATGGTCAGTAAACCATTTACCAGTGGTTTTGGCACTGTGAGCAGGTGAAATGAAAAAAATGAAATCTTCATCTTCATAAAGCTTTTCAGCAGATGGAAGCATGAAGTGCTCCAAAATCTCCTGATAGCTAGCTGCATTGACCCTACCCTTGATAAAACACAGTGGACCAACACCAGCAGCTGACATGGCACCCCAGACCATCACTGACTGTGGGTACTTGACACTGGACTTCAAGTATTTTGGCATTTCCTTCTCCCCAGTCTTCCTCCAGACTCTGGCACCTTGATTTCCGAATGACATGCAAAATTTGTCCAAAAGTCCAGTGCTGCTTCTCTGTAGCCCAGGTCAGGCGCTTCTGCCGCTGTTTCTGGTTCAAAAGTTGCTTGACCTGGGGAATGCGGCACCTGTAGCCCATTTCCTGCACACGCCTGTGCACGGTGGCTCTGGATGTTTCTACTCCAGACTCAGTCCACTGCTTCCGCAGTTCCCCCAAGGTCTGGAATCGGTTCTTCTCCACAATCTTCCTCAGGGTCCAGACACCTCTTCTCGTTGTGCAGTGTTTTTTGCCACACTTTTTCCTTCCCACAGACTTCCCACTGAGGTGCCTTGATACAGCACTCTGGGAACAGCCTATTCGTTCAGAGATTTCTTTCTGTATCTTACCCTCTCGCTTGAGGGTGTCAATGATGGCCTTCTGGACAGCAGTCAGGTCGGCAGTCTTACCCATGATTGCGGTTTTGAGTAATGAACCAGGCTGGGAGTTTTTAAAAGCCTCAGGAATCTTTGCAGGTGTTTAGAGTTAATTAGTTGATTCAGATGATTAGGTTAATAGCTCGTTTAGAGAACCTTTTCATGATATGCTAATTTTTTGAGATAGGAATTTTGGGTTTTCATGAGCTGTATGCCAAAATCATCAGTATTAAAACAATAAAAGACCTGAAATATTTCAGTTGGTGTGCAATGAATCTAAAATATATGAAAGTTTAATTTTTATCATTACATTATGGAAAATAATGAACTTTATCACAATATGCAAATTTTTTGAGAAAGACCTGTATTACAACATTAAACATTTTTACACACACATAAAAGTTAACCTACATTTCCCCCCAAAATATTTAATATAATGTACTCCATGAAGTTGTTTATTAAATAAAACTTGATTTTAATCAAGTCAAAAATATTATTTAGCATCTCTGAATTAACCTCAATACATTAGGCTACACCAGCCAAACTAAATGCAAGGGCTAGATCAGGCCTTAAATGCAACAATCGCAATTTTTGCGTTACCTAGCAAAAGTATGTTAATAATAAATAGCAATAACCCTTCAGAAAGAAGAGTATTGTAGTGACCTCTGGTTCACAAGTTACTCAAGGTCACTAATGTCAGAGAACTTTGTGTTATGCATGAGTCTGTACTGATTACAGCATTTTCTTCTCTTAATCAGCTGCTGGATCAGCACTTGTTTTCCAGGCCATTTCATCCTCCCCATTATAAATCCAAATGTATCACTATGTGATATTGAGTAACCATAAAACCAAATCATTTAGTATGTCAGGCCACATCAGATGCTGTAAGCCTTTGATCCCCTACAACTGTATCTCTGAGTCTAGAGACAATCTTGTAAAACACAAAAATGTATCTCTGGAGCCTCAGATAACAATCAGTGTTTAGGGCTTCTGCAGGGTTCTTCAAGTTATCATAGTGTTCTGTTTAAACATTAACTTGTCTTATCAATGATTGGATGCAAAGCAAACTTTGTACTAGCGTAGCGACTAACTTAGCAACAAAGCCATAATGTGACAAGCTGAGTCATTAAACATTTGAAGACCTAAGCCAAAGTCAAAGTCGATATATTTACATTGTACAGGAGGAAAGTTTTTTCACTGTGCAAACATGTAAGACCTCACCTAAAGCAGCCATGCAACATAAAACAGTCCAAGAGAATGGCACAAGTTATTACAACAAATATTGACAGTATAAATATACTGTTGCAATATTGCTATTTAGAACACAATGCATAGATGGTGGAAATGGGACCTGGTGCAGAGAACCAACTTTTATATTATGTTTTGTTATGTTATGTTATGTTATGTTATGTTATGTTATGTTATGTTATTGATAGCCTGAATGCACTGTAAGTCGCTTTGGATAAAAGCGCCTGCTAAATGCATAAATCTTATTTTAATTTTTAATATTATATTATATTATATTATATTATATTATATTATATTATATTATATTATATTATATTATATTATATTATATTATATTATAATAATAAAGATTTTTTGTAAAATAAAGATTTATGCTAATGTTCCTGAAATCCCATTTCAGATTTTTTTATTATTATTTCAGATTTTTTAATTGCCTTAAATATTAACTTTTTTCTATTTACATGCTCTCTACATTCCTTGTCTTTGCATATCCTTAGATTGGTTTGCCCGTTCTCTGTACTGTAGGTACCACCTTCTCATACCCTTTCTGAGATGCTGAAGGACTGTGTGATCCACATGACTTTATGTGCTTTCAGTATGGAGAAGCATTTTGGCCTTTACAATTTGGACTTCTACATCATGCATGCACTGATGTTTCCACTGACAGCTGATGCAATCTCTCATCGCATGCAACAGTCACTTTAAAAATAATACAACTGGTACCATACTACCTCAAAATGACTACATCACAACTACAGTGTCATCTGATATGGTCAAACATAGATATTGGTTATAACTTGAGCTAGTATTAGGAATCATTTGAGTAAAGTGAATGAAATTGTAAAGAACTTCTTGTCTGTGGGGGAATGGAAAAGCACATGCTTCATGTAAGGGCATGAGTTCAAGCCTGTCCACTTCAAAGGGAAATTTATTAACTTTAATAGTTCTTTGATGCTTCAGCACCTCTGATGTAAAGTATCATTCTAGTAACAAATAATAAGATACACTTGTTCTATGTAGGGCCTCTCAGAAAAACAAGATCCTCCGAAATAGCTCATAATCTTCTGTGTCAGGTTATTAATGCACTGATTGTTTGCAGGTATCTGCAATGTAACAAGTGTAATAATTGTATAGACTCTTATTATTATGATTATCTTTATTTGAGAAGAACATAATTTTTACAATATATTAAAGTAATATTTAATGTCTATTAAAAAAAAATTCACCTCATGCATTTAGGTGACCTGCCTTTTAGCATTTTCTGTAGCATTTTTACATTCTGTTCATATTAAAATAAGAATTTTTTTACAGTGATATGTGGAGACACCTTGTGTGCAAACATTAATATTAATAAGTACTTCTCCACCGTTTGGACTATGTTTCGCTTCAAATTGGTGTTGCCGAGATTAATTCTGTCTGTCCTCATTTGGCATGGTGACTTTGATCTGTTTGGAGAAGCGCCACTCTTAAAGAGTACGAAAATAAATAACTGTACATGTTCAGAAATAGTGTGAGAGTCACATCAAGTAGAGTTCCTGTTCAGTTTAAATGGAGCAGATCACAGTGACGTGTATTTTTAGATCGATCATTCCATAAAAAGCACCTTTATTTGGGACAGTGTGATGCAAACTTGTGAGTCTTCATTCATTGATTCTCTCCTTTTGTCCTGTAGTTTTGATGGGCACTCATGTATTTACATTATTTTTCAATGCACAATAAGCTGAAGGTTAAATAATAATAATAATAATAATAATAACATACACGGAGTACAAACTCAACAATCAACATCAACCAGAATTTTTCCAGCTACACTAAAGTAAAAGACGAAAGATAGTTCTCATCTGCTTTTTATTTGGACATCACTGATGCAACACTGTTTGCCCTTGTTTATATAGGCACAAAATGTTTGTGTCAGATAGCAGAAAATTCAGAAAAGTCTATTAATCATAACAGAATTTTAATAACGTGCTGCTATTGGCCTTTTGTTTTTCACAGAATCACAGCTTATCCTTCAACCACCTAGTATAAACACAAGCTCTTGCAGCACAGATGGTTTGCACAAAATGCAGTTTATAACTGATCAGGTTTTGTACAAATATGTACAAATATTTGTTGGTTTAATTTTTTATAATATTAGAATCCAGTGTTCTGTAATGGAGAACGACTGATCCCTCTATAGGCCAAGCTGCATATAGTTTGTACAATGGATTGATGTGTGAACATTATGTCATGGAGAGGAGCAAAAAGGCCCTGAATGTGACATTAGCCTAAAAAGCTGCTAATGGCCCAAAGATTTAGTTTCCCTAATTACCCTCACAACTGAGCCACTTCATTTACAAACCAAAGGACCGAGGGCTGCTCCCCAACTGAAGAGATTTTAGTGAACAATAAGAGAAGGATAAGGAAATAGGAGCAAAAAAGGTTTGTATTACTCAGTGGGGATGGGATGTAAGAGTGATTGCTATGCTCAATTACATTTAAACTGTTTTAAAGGTGTCCTATAGTGCTTTTTCACTTTTTCAACTTTAGTTAATCTGTAATGTTGCTGTTTGAGCATAAAAAAGATCTGCAAAGTTACAAAGCTTAAAGTTCACTTCAAAATGGGATCTTTTATTGAGCAGAAATCACTTTTCAAAACCTCAACGACTGACTCGTTTGGACTAAAATGCATATTTTCCTGGATTTGTGATATCACAAATGCACGAGACCTGGTTGAGCTGCACTAGAGAAGACAATGAGTGTTATTTCGGAAACATGCTGGCTTTCCCGAAGCAGACGAACTTAGACTGTTTACAATCATCTGGGTTTAAATCACCCTCAAGTTGATTTGATTTTGATGCAAAATGTAAAATCTAAAAGAGGCATGAAATTTCCCAATGGAAATTCCCATTGCCGAGTGGTGCAAATCACACACTGGCCCAGTTAACCAATCACAGCACATTTCATATTTCAGAAGGCGGGCCTTTGTTTGATACAGGATCTATTCGAGCCGTTCATGCCAGACTGGGGAGAGAGGTGTTGTAATGATGTAAAATATGTGAAAAATTATGTATTTTTTAAATAACCTAATATGAGAGCCTGTTTTAGTACACCCCCAAAACAAAATTAAGACCTTGTAAAAGAACATTATAGAACCCATTTAAAACTTTTTTCATTTTGCATTTGCAATTCTTCCTCTGTTGTGTCTTCTTGCCACTCTATAAATTATATAAATAAAATAAAATATATAATAAGCCAAATCCTCTCTGTGTGGCAGTAATTATTTTGTTAAGAGCTTGCAGTATCAAAATAGCTTGTGTCCTTTACTTGTAAGTGTAAAACAGAGAAATTAGAAAAATGCATATGTGCAAACAAAAACACGTTTAATTTTTTTATTTATTACTTTTTTAATGTTTTTATTATAAATATCATTGTTTACTCACAGCATAGCTATATTGTCTTTGATATGCATAATCTGCACCACAACAGAAATTAATCATAATTTCTCTTTGCAATGATTGTAGTGCCTCAAAACTTTGGCAATTGACAACATTTGAAACATGGCAAAATCACATTTTTAACGATAATTTAGCTGCAAGCAGAGTGCAACATGTGGCTGCAGAAACTCATTTTGCACGAGTGTTTGTGGTTATCATACGTTACACGGCTGTCTCTTAAGTGGCACAATTTCAAGAAGAGAAAACAGCAGTCTGTTTCCTCTCTTGTGTGACTGCACACAATTATCTCCACCCCTTTTGACCAAAATATAAACCAGCACTCACTACCTCTGCTTTTTTTTTCTGCCTCAGTCAGGTCAAATATGACTTTTACAAAAAATATATTTCAAATAAACACTGAACTTGCTATTCATCAAAGAATCCTAAAAACAACCTTGTTTGAAAAATAACAACAACAAAAACAGCATATGCTGGTAAGATATATTTTGGCATGGCACCTGGTTTGAGCTGGTTTAAGCTGTTCCTGAGCAAAAACTAGTTGCTTAAGACCAGCTTAGGTACATGACCTGCTTAAACCAGCTCATAACCAGTTTATAACCAGCTCAGGAACAGCTTAAAGGGGTCATATATGACATTGCTAATAAGAACATTATGTTGTGTATTTGGCGTAATGCAATGTGTTTAGGTGGTTTAAGGTTAAAAAGCACATTATTTTGAAAATTATGTGCATTATTGTTGCTCCTCTATGCCCTGCCTTTCCGAAATGCGTAAATTTTTGACAACCACAAAACCAGTAAAACCCATTGTAAACTAAGCATTTGTTGCATCAGTGGGGACATAACAATACTACAGCGGGAATAAAAGCCTTCTTTCTTTGCGTGAGCATTTGGGCGGCGTTATGCTAATCTTCCCACATCGTGACATAGACATGTGCGATCGTGTTAGAAAGAGCCGTTTTAGGGGGTCTTTTATAATATATACTTTTATAAAGAATATCTCTTTGGATTTGAGACTTTAGTCAACTGTACAGATCTTCTTTATGCACCAAGAGCTTGTAACACTACAAAGAGAAAGGAAAAATTGAAATTGCATCATATGACCCCTTTAAACCAGATTATGAACAATTAAGAACCATCTTAAACCAGCTCATACCAGCTGCCATGCTTCAAAACATATAACCAGCAAAAATCAATAGCAGCAGGGCAGTGTTCAACAATAATAATAAAAGGGCACCAAATCAGAATGTCAAAATGATTTCTGAAGGATCACATGACATTGAAGACTGGAGTAATGGCTGCCTTCTGGTGAGCATAAAAGACTTCTTACCATCTATTTAAATTCACCAGGGCTCATACAGTATCATTCGCTCAACACACACTGAATTCATTCTGACATTAACTAATGCTCCCACAGTCCAGATTCATACACCCAATAAATAATCTGATATCTGCCAGGCACCATCAAGTGTTTCGGCCACTTCATAGTCTTGTGTTTCTGAATACTCCATTACATAATACAGGAAATGACTGAAGTCTCATGTCTACATATGCATTGCATGAAGATAATTTTTAATGCTTATACAATTTTATAAATAAGATATAATATTTAATATTTATTTGTATCATATCATACTTTAATTTCAGGAGTTTTTCAGGTATAAAAATTCCTGTAAAGAATTTAGTATATGTAAAAAATACAAATATAAATAGGGCAGTACTGTTTTCTAGAACAAGTGCTTGTTTTTCTGCAGGACCTGTTTTGATTAATGGAGCTTCACTGATGAATTTAAAGAGTCAAAAGGCCAACATGCATTAAAGAGTTCTTAAAAAAAAAAAGCACTTGCCTGACTCCAGGGCACCCACCTCATTAGAGCAATGGATCATGGTTTCTTGGAAGAAGTGTTGAGAGTCTTTGTGAAGGCAGGGGGCAATTTTACTGTAAGCTGCCTTGACAGGGGAATAATGGGAGAGAAGGGCATGACGGGTGAGAAACTAATCATACCTCAGAAGACTTTTAGAAGGCTCTGGCCATTTTTGTTTCTCTTCTGCTCATCCTTTTTTCATTAAAATAAAAACTATTTATCACCACAAAGAGTCATCAACAATCTTATGAAACAGCAGAAGACACACATCTTCCACAAATAATTTACCACTCAAATACTTGGTAAACCAAGGCACTTACTCTGGAAAAAAAGAATACTGGCTCTGTGACAAATTGCTTTTTGAAGTTCCTCATTTGTAAGTCGCTCTGGATAAAAATGTCTGCTAAATATATAAAGGAAAATGTAAATTGTTTTGTTTTTGTAAATGTTAGGCTGAATATGGAATGGAATACTAAGCTTACTATTTTTGCAATATAGTATGCTAGCAGAGAAAGAGAGAAAGAAACTTTTTCATTATTTACTCAACCTCATGTTGTTCCAAACTTGAATGAATTAGATTTTTTTCTTTCTCTGAAAAAGAAAAACAATTTTGGTAACTGAATTTTACTCTGGTATTTTACTATGGAAGTCAATTGCTCCAATCAACCGTTTGGTTACCAAAATTCATAAGAAACGTCATGAAATGATAATAATAAGAAATGTAGCATATTGATGGCATTTTCAAAGAACAATGCAATGACTTTTAATTTACTGACTTGCCAGCAACCCGCCAAATTAAAAGCTTGCTGAAGTTGGAAAATGATGACAATTTTTATTTAAAAAAATAAATAATAGCTTTTTTAATGTTCACTATAAAATTATTGTATTTTTATTTATTTATTTAAAACTTCCTTTTTATCTGAAAATATAATAGTATTATCACAATTAATATATATATATATATATATATATATATATATATATATATATATATATATATATATATATGTATATATATATATATATATATATTTATATATATTATTTTATGTACAAAAAAAACCTACATTAAGTCCAACAGTATTATTATCACTATTATTAATTATTTTTTATAGATATATTTAATGCTCCTTTTAATGCTCCTGCACTTAATTATGTTTTCGAAACCCAATTATAGAATTAGTATGGTATGTACGATCATCAGTGATTTAGGTTTAGTGCTGAAAGATTTGACTATGACCTTGTAATATCCTCTGTTCTCACTGGCCTAGGGATCTCACATGGCTGGGTGACTAGTGCAATACATTAAAACAGCCACAATTCCAGGGGCGGAGTCTATGTGGTCTCTGTTTGTTGGTGGCTTACCACACAGAGGGGTTTAGATCAGATCCACATAACCACAGCACAATATTGACTTTTGTTTCTCTCACATGTCACTGTGGAGCAGCCTGTGAAGTTAATCTGCCAAAGGAGAAGATCTTTCTGTATAACTTCCAGTGATTTATAGTGACAGTTTGTGTAGATTTTCTGTTTCCATGTGACTGAATATCCATAACCTGCTCACAAAATCTGCTCACCCTTAATATGATGTTACATGAGCTTTGTGTGAATCACTCTCCTCACTTACACAGTAATTATCAGGTGGAGAAAATGTGCTTGTATGCTTTCAGTTTATAATTACATTACACTCAGATGCATGGATAACAACAAAAACAGATTAATTTGCAACTGTAGCCTATGCAGAATTTTACAGTATTTACATGGCACAATGTTGTCACATAGCATTAGGTTAATCGCATAAGCATCAATTGCAAGCTCACACATAGATGCACACATTAAATAAAAATAAATGATGGTAGCACAGTGCATACAGCCGAACGCGTGCCATTTTTGGAGCAGGAGGGTTATTGATTATGCAGTCAGTCTGGCCCACACTTCCCTCAGGCCGTGTCCCTCACTGGGAGCCTGCGCTGGGTTGACTGTCTCTTCATCACATCCCAGATCTCTCCTCTAATTGTGTATTGGGAGATGAGCTCAGGCACCCCGCTGACCTGCTGGCTCCACACGACGTGGCAGAAACATGAGGCGGGAGAGTAGAATAAATGTACGTGACAGAAACTACACATTAGTGGGACCTTAAAGCTTCCTGCTATGCTCAGTTTGCACAACATATAGGTTAGTTGTTAGATCACCATTGAGAATGCTGATATGCAATGTGCTGCTGCTTCTTCTTTATTTTATTTTATTTTTTTATTAAATATGATTTTATTTTTTTTTAGAAAATGTTTTATTTATTTGCAATTCTGAGTTTATATCTTACAATTTGTCCTTATTTATTGTAAGAATGAGTTTACATCTTGCAACAAGCAAACAAGCTTCCTTATTAAATTAACGAATTAACATTAATTGTTTAATTTTAACACATATGGTTTTTTTTTTTTTTTTTTTCAAATCCCAAAACATATTTATTTCCATTTTGAATCCTAGACTTTCAAACTGAAGCCTCTGGACCCAGTTTGTGCAGTATCAACTTTGGTGCAGCTCATGCATAAAGCAATTAGGCGTCATTTGTTTTTAGAGGACTTTAGTCTACAGAGAGACTGGTACGTGCACATTATAGGGTACATTACTTCTCTCTATATGTCTCATTATAAAGGCCATCCTGACTGCATGGCTGCATTCATACTGTGTCCTAATGTGGCTGCAGAACAAAGTAGCCCAGAATAAATGAGAAAGTTCTGAATAAATAAATAAACAAACAAATAAATAAAAGACTTCATTAGACAAGCCAGTGCTTTAAGTCATGGTAAACTATACAAATACAGCAATTAATCATCAAGGATTACTTAAATTGATCAAAAGTTACAATAAAGACATAAAGAGGATGTTCTGTCTATTCATCAAAGAATCCTGAAAAACGTATTATGTTTTCCACAAGGGCAATGATAAAAAGTGCTATAACTATTCTCACTTTTTGAATATGATTGCTTTTCCAAATAAGTCCATTTTTAATATGCACAATAATTTTTTTTATGAATATAAATAATTATGAATACAAAATAAAGTTCAGAGGTTATAACCAGCTCAATTGCTTATCATGTTCACAGATAACATAATAAAAAAATACAATAATCCCTTCACAGTTTTACACTGGACAAAGCCAGTTTCAGCTCACTTTTTATAAACCTACTCATCATCAGTGCAGCAACTAGTGATTTAATCGCTCTAGATATGCTACTCTGAGAGGATAAATGTGGTCAGTTTATTATTCTGAGCTATTAGAATATACTAAATGTTTCCTTTTCCAGCCTGAAGTTGCATTCCAGAGCAAAGGCTCTATGTAAATATAACACAGAGGTGGTATGACACATCTACTGCTCCACCAAAACACAATCATGATGCAATCTTTGGCTATAAGGAATCTTTATATCTTTATAAGTATATTTAAAAGGAATGCTAAATTAGAAAAACTCTTTCTAAGTCTTGATTCTCTCCTTGTGTAACTGTTGAGCTCATGACAGCTAATAACCTTGGAAAATTATGATGCACTAAGCACAAATAACAACATCACAAAACTCTGTCACCCTCCATTTAGTCATTTACTGTAACGCTTACTTCTACACGACTGAATTTGTCACTGAAGTGCACACCACTGTCAGCTGAGGTTGAGAGATATCCATCTCAGGCACATTAGAGGCCAGGGGAAAAACCCTTATCACCATCCATACTCTCTACTGGCAATGTGAACCAGTGTCGTTACTAAGATAAACACAAAAACGTCAGAGGCTCCAGGCAGCCTTTGAGACTATCAGGCTAGATATATTTAATTGGATCACAACTGTGTTCTGCACAAATCAAGAAAACACTCCTGGTGCTCGATGATGCACTGGCTGTGAGAGAAAGGGCACTGAAAAAAGCTACGACTAAGAATAGGCATCAAAGGGCTCAACACACTATCTGCACCTCAGCTTGTCAGCTTGTGAAGAATTGTTCTGAAGTTGAAAGTAATGGCAGCGTTTACTTAGTGTCAAAAGGATGGGGAACAGACGAGCACGTCTGCTTTCTGTTCAAGAAGCATGCCATCTTTCCGTGCCAGTGCACAGGTATGACAATGTTGATGAACTGGGGTCTGGCAGTTAATGCGCATGCCACATTCAATCAGCAACCTATACTGGAATGAATGAAGCACCTCCTGGACTTGCCAATAGACTGATCTATGTAAATACAGAGCCTTTTCCTTCTTACTAACCAGGAAGCATCAGCAGAAATTAGCTGATGTTTATGTCAGGTAAATGATCTTCTCAAGTACATTTCTGCATCATTTACTTACGTCATTACAAACCGTTTTGCATTTCATTTTTTTCTGCTGAACACTCACACATACACATAAACTGAATCGTTTTGTCCCTGCAATGAAAGTCAGTGGGGTTCAGTGTTATTTTGGACCCCACCAGTGTAATAATACTATATATAAAATGTAGACCAACATGATGATATATAGACTTACATTTTGAGGTCAACTACTCTTTTAAAATTACAAACGGAAATGTATGGGAATAAGTTATACTAACCTAGCAATTATTTTAGCTTATTCACAAACTTGACCATTATAATAGGAAGTTCAGAGATGACGCATTTATTCTTTTCTTAATAAAAGTCCTTTGGGCTATGCTTCAAAAGGCGTAATGAAATGTACGGCAGTGAAAGGAATTATATGGATTACAGGAGGCCCAGCTGAAGCACCTGTGTGCACTTGTTTGAAGCTCCACACCCATAACATTAATACAAGCACCTTCTGCTGATGATTTATTAAAATATGCTGCAATTCAAACATACACTGTTTAAACATCACGTGTTTGTTTTACTTACACATTCATGTTTACATTTACCTGATTAATTCAATGTAATTGTGATATATGGATGTTTTGGGGACAAACAGACCCCCAACCCCTCAGTGAGAACCAGTAGTCCCAGCATGCAAGATTTAATACCTGCAAGGATTGACACTTGTCGGAGCTTGTCTATGACTTATGAGAAAGAAAAACGAGTGAAATGACCTATATTCTCAAATGCCCTGTAAAGAGACTCAAACTCTATGGCTCAGTGAGTGTGTACAGGCTTGGTGTAGGTGGGTTCACCTCTCTGCTTCTGTTCCCTCCCACAAATGACCTTGAATGGAGCATAGATCACATACTTGAACTTGAATCTTCCACAGGTCATCGGGAAAATGTTTCCTCCCCTTAACAGCACACACACACACACATTTATGTCCATACACATTCGATCTCTAAAAAGTGAAGAAAATGTGCTTTGTATCATAGCGCCATCTGTACTTTCGTGAAAGCTACATGAGTAAATTATATTATTTTATAAAAGTATTTTGATCATTTAAACTGTTTTCTGATTAACTTCTTAGAGCAACGACAACAATCTCCTCACAAAAAGTACTTCGGCAGTACCATGGTGCAGTGATGGTTTCAGATAGCAGTACCATAGTATTTTGATATGAAATTCATATATTATGGTGTTTATATGGTACTTTAAGGTAGACCTTCTTCCAAGAATAACATGGTACTACCTTGGTACATGTTCAAAAAACCTAACATTTGGATAGGCTTACATGTCAAAAAAAAAAAATCATGGTAGCACCTTTGTTCTTTATTGCCATTCAAGCAGTCAGATATACAGGTGGATTTACATATTACATTGTTTTACGGTATTAAGACATGATAATCTGTCATTCTGAGGTAAAGAACACAGTTCAGAGTTTGAAATAAACAGCACTGAACTGCTCGTGCCAGCATGAATTCCACCCCCGTTTACGAGTTGTTACGCAAAAGCATGTCGATCTGTGATTGGTCCGAATCTGCCCTCCTTCTTTTGAAGGTAACTTATTAAAAGAGCCGATGGGCGGAGCCAAACTCGGACTATATATCGAGTGAGTACAAGCAAAGGTACCGGGTACGACTTTGTCCTTTTTTTTTCAACATTTAGTAAGGGGACAACATCGCTGTGAAGTCCATAAGGCCCGCTCAAATACCACCGAAAAGGGAACTAAGTAGAGAAAATGTCTGCAAATAAAAATGCTGATGGCGGATGGAAGTCCTTTATCTGGAATTCTGAAAAGAAGGAATTTTTAGGACGCACAGGCTGCAGTTGGTGTAAGTGTTCTCGAGATTGTTCCATTTGCGCCTCTCCTCTTGGAATAAACTCGTTTTTTCTCCTTTATTCGATGTTAATACTGATACGTTTCAACGTTAAAGACGGGTGAAATGACTACAGCGTGTTTCCTGACTGGAAAAAACTCCAACACCTGTTTGATCAGACCGAGTCGTGACTTTCATTTTCAAAGGGAAAAACGCCTCGCGGTGGCGACTTGCTGTTATTATCAGATTATCATATTAACAGAAAAATATTCTCGTAAAAAATTAAGCAAAGGTTTAAACGGTGTTTTAGTGCATAGACTGTGCCGATATGAAACGAGTTATAGTCATGTAATAGATGCATTGATCCGTGAATAAACACCTAATGAACCACAAGGTGGTGAAAAGGGCAACTGAATGAAAAAAAGAAGAAAAGATTGCTTTACACATAACGTTACTGATTTTATATTTGATCGAGGAGGTGTTTTGAAACGAAAAGGTCATTCTGAAGGTCGTGATACGGATGCAATTTTGGTTTGAAAGAGACTGTCACTCATCTGAAATGGTCAGTAGACTCTAGCAGTAGTTGAAGAACAATTTGATAATGTTTGTTCGCCTCTAAAAGTAAAAATCTAAGTATAATGGCTGCTTAGTTGGAATCAAAATGGTTTAAGAGTTATAACAGATAATTTTACGTCTGTCAATCTCTAAAGAACATCGAGTTAATTATAATTAAGTATAATTGTGACATGAATGGAAACAGTATTTTTACAGTGAAGTGTCAAATTACTTAAAAGCTTCAAGTGTCAGTCACAAACAAATGACATGAACGTGTTTGTGCAGGTGACTTAATACGTATTTGCTGTCCTCAAGGTGACTCAAAGTAATTTGGTCTGTTTAGTTTATGGCATACAGTTACTGATAATACAATTGGTTACAGATAATACTGATTCCTCTTCCTACTTGCTTTGTAAATATACATTGCATTAGTGTCTCAGTTGAATGTATGTTTTTAAAGCGGGAAACCATCTGTAGCTGATAGTTTTATCAGTTTTTAACGCGTGTTTATCGCTGTCCTCCTGCTGCAAGATTAACTTGTGTTTACATTTACTTCACTTGCACATGCCGGTTATTAAAAAGTTACATTAGCCAGTAACCGTAAGTTATAATGGAATGCTTTCATATTTATTAAGACTCAATAAGTTGTTTAAAACACCTAGTTGCGCAGTGAAAACGAAGGGGAACATCTTGGTTGAGGTTTTGGTTGAGTGACATGTGGAATATCATGAGGGAGCCAGTCACATGTAGCTTAGCCAGCTAACTTAGGCTCCCTCTGTGCTTGAAGTTTCACTTTAAAATGAACAGAAACGCCTGCGGCAAGTTTCGTAAAATGCTCTTAAAAATTTAACAGTATTAGCATTTGAATGGAATGAAAAAAAAATCGCAAACGCCATTCAAACAAACCGTGCGAGTTGAGAGAGTATGCGGAGGCTAGCAATAGAGGAAGCGTTTTCACAGACGCGTACGCTTTCAGTAAAACACTTATTATTAGTTTAAAGAGGAGCTTTTGACTTCGTTGTGTCTATTTAACATCTTTCTGTTTTCATTGTTGTTTATTATGTCAAGGTGCTGCTTTGAATGAAAGCTGCGTGACTCACGAACATTTTACACTATTTACTTAATTTAGTGAAAGCAATAAGGAGAACGAAGAGAGACTGAAGGGCAGAGTTAATAGCTGTTGTATTGTTAACTTTTACGGTTGGCAATCTTCCTGAATGTGTGTTTAATAAGCTTTTAAAGCATCATAGGTGTTTAAAACACACAACTTATTATTTATACCCTCAGGGACAAGCTTCCTTCTCTGCCCACACCGAGACCACAACACGTGAAACCATTGTTTGTGGGACCGTATTCAAACTTGAATGTGTTTCCTGTAGATTTAAGAGGAGGCAAAGGTTTATTGCCAGGACAGAAGGAAAGGAAGTATAACAGCGTCATCCACACACGCACAAACGGACCCTTTTGTTCGGTGGGGACTAGTTTGAAGTGGTTGTTGGGGGCCGCTTTCAATGAAGCCCACAGATTGGCACAGAAAGTGATAGACAGGAATGCTATTCTTCAGGTCGCTTTCTGTTGTTTGCGTCACACAGGGAAATGTGAGTTTTGAGTAATGTGTGAGTTTGACTGAAGCTGTTAATTCAGTCAGCAAAGATTTCAGGTTTTTTTTCACAATTACTACCAACTTTGCATGAAATGGCTGGCCTCAAAAGGCATTCTCAGCTTGGAAAATTAAGAGGGCCTAAAATGCCCAGATAAATAATCTGAAAAAAAGAGAACTGTGAATTATGAAACCTTGTTTAATATGATTTTTTTTTTTAATTGAATAATTGAATTGTGAATTAATTTCTATAATAATATTTTAATTTAGATTTTCACGAGTTATATGAGTTTCCCATAAGACATCTGACTAGCTACCGCACTCTTTATTCTTAGTAATTTGGACACCTGTCTGTTTAGTCTGTGGTGCTCTCTCACTTTAAAGTCATGGTAAAACTAAAGTAGTGAGAGAGCTTTTCTTCTAAATGTACATCTGAGTGAAATGTATTATCGAATAAGAAAAAAGTGTTGAATTTGGAATTGGTTCTTTCCATTAATTGCTGTTTGGATGGAAGCAGATCTGAAAGCAAACTTGCAGATGATTGTTAAAAAAAAAAAGCGGTGGTGGGTTTAACCACACCAATTAATTAGAAAATTGTCATTTCACTGGAAGATCAAGTTATGACATTTTAAAAATGGAGGAAAATTTTTTCATTAAATGCTTTTCAAAACAAGACTGAATGTGGATACATTTAAGCACCTTTATATAAGAGCTGTTTGTGGAAACTCAATGTCATGACTCATTTTCTTCTCGTATATGCTCTGAAACATCCCGTTGTTTCATGCTATATATTTTTCTTTTCAGTCAAAATCTTCATCTTCTACGTAATCTTCTATGGCTGCTTGGCTGGAATTTTCATTGGCACCATCCAGGCCATGCTCATGACTCTCAGCAACTTCAAGCCCACATACCAGGACAGGGTTGCACCCCCAGGTAATGAACCACATTTATTGATATATAAAAAATAACACATACCAAAAAGGGTTCTGAGATTGGGTACGATTTGCACACAAGCACTGTGAGAATGAATCACCAAACCAAAGAGATACAGAATGAACTACATGTACTTTAAAAGTTGTTTTGACTGTCAGGATTTTTGATAAGTATGATATGCGACATTGTAGTTGATGATTTTGACTAACATGGAAGCCATCTCATACACGATATGAACAATGTTTTTATGTCTTGTTCTTCATTACAGTTATGTGGTAAACCTCTTTTTAAAGTGCACTTGAAACTGAGATTTGTTTGTTACCTGGTCAACAGGATTCACAAGAGGCCTTGTCTTGCTTGCTTTTACAAGCAATAAAAGCAGCAGGAACATGTTATTCTTTAATAACGATATGGAAAAATGGAAAGAACAACCTGTTTTGGGGACATACTCGTATTCACACACTCAAACTGTTCCATAATGCTTAAAGTCAGTTTTGTTTTCTTCAAACCCTGTGACATTTCGGCAGCTCTAAAGGTCTGCCTGACCTCAGAGAGAGAGGGAGAAAGGGTGGAGGTGGCAGGAGTGTGAGGGAGGAGAAGGAGAGAGACACACACAGAAAGCCATTTTGACCTTCACACTCCCAGCTAGTCTGGCAAGGCTTTCCGTTTGTGTACTTAAAGCATAGTTGTTCCGCATCTACACACTTTGCTCGTCTTTGAACTGGTGTGTCTTGTAGTATTTCAGTCTGGGCTGGCGGTATCAAGGTAAGTAGTTTACAACAGGATCAGGGTTTATGGCTAAGCTTATTTTGCACAAACAAAAATGTTTTGCAATTAAATCAGGGGAAAAGGGAACAGTGGAGAGCATTGTACACTGCAGTTTCCATAATTCCTGTTAGGTTGCTTGTTGCTGCACTGCCAGCCATTCGCCACACCAGCCATGCCAGTGAATGTTTGCATAGTGCACACTCCCGCCTTGGCATTACAGTTATCTGTCTTCGTTAAGGCCCAGAACCAAAAAAAAGCCTCTGCCAAGAAGAACCATTTCCCCTTTAAGAGAGGCAGCCTGTAAAGTCAAAAAAAAAAAAAAAACATGAGTAGTAATATATAGTGGAGATCACCATGGTGTGAAGCTATTTGCTGCAAAGAAGGCCGGACATAGAAAAAACACGATGCCTGTGTTCAAGTCCCACCTCCCTTTCAGGGGCTAAAAGTTTCCATTGTGTGACAGAAGCACGTGAGGTTGTGGAGAGGAGGAGGGGGAAGGCTGGGAGACTCTCACAGGCTCAAACCGGAGTCTTAAACATGTATTAAACAGTGTCCACATACATTTCCCATGTCCTCTTATGGATCAGCTGCAGCACATGCACAGAAGGTCATTACCAGTCTGTTGAAACAAAAGTTAGCATTAAGCACAATATTAGGTTTCCATTTGCGTGTTCTCCTCTGCTGGCTCTGCTCACGCCACGCCCCGCTTTTGGCTATACATTTGAGCTGGTGGAAAACTACTGCCAAGCTGGGAATCTGAATAGCAAACTTCCATGACAATGAATGGACCGGGCATGCACTGCTCTTGTAGCTGGAAGGAAAATCACTCTTCTAAATGTTCATTTTTATTGTTAACACCAGTTCTGTCATGACAACTCTCAGAGGGATTGGCATGGCAATGTACAAGACAATGTTAATGTATTTGTTCTTGGCGGAATAGATCTGCTACGCTGCTGCTACGGCACAGCAATTACCAAGACTTGCTACTGCCAATACATCCACAACAGTTTGCTGTGAGCATGTAAGAAATATTTCTGTAGCAAATATAACATGCATGAAATAACCCCCAACAAATCACCTCGTAGCAGATCTATACAGGTGGAGCTGGGGAAGGTGGAGGGTTTCTGAAGCAAGCTGCACTGCTACGACAAGCCCTAGTCATATATTTGAATGCTGAGTAGTGAGCTCACAGAAGACCACCAATCAGCTGTGCCATGTGATAATAATCTCATTAGGTCAGATTGAGTTAGACCTGTCGGACTGCGCCATCTAGAGTTTTATGCCAAAACTCTGTATATGTTGGGCCACATTTAACCTTTCTGCTTTACTTACAGGCTTATCACACTCCCCGCGCCCGGACAAAGCGGAGATCAGCTACTCAATCAAGGAAGAGAGTTACAAGCCATATGTGGATCATATTAAGAAGTTTCTGAAAGCATACGACCCTGAAAATCAGATCGACACGACCAAATTTGATGACTGTGGAGGTACAACAAATTCTAAACTTATCTTTAAGCTATATACATCTAAATAAACCCAAGCTTTTATCTGTATTATTAAGTAGGTAAGCTAAAAAGGGTTCAGTTCAGGAACTGAACTCCTACCACACTCCCTAGCTCTGTGTCATAAGATTCATAAGTCAACATTTCATGTTTCAGTCGCTGCTTAGGTAGACAATTGGGGCTTTATTTGACCCATTTTACTGTCCTGCATGCCCATGCACTGTTGTAGTAATGACAGGCAAATACAGTTGTATTAGTCAGTAAATAAGTTTTCATGCGTTGCATTGTTCAGAACAACTCAAGACCTATACGGATCGTGGACCTCTGGAGAGCGATGAAGGTGTGAGGAAGGCCTGCCGCTTCGATAGAGCCTGGCTGAAGGATTGTGCAGGGATAGGAAAGAAAGATGAGGACTTTGGCTTCAATGAAGGCAAGCCCTGCCTCATTGTTAAACTTAACAGGATTGTGAACTTTAGGCCACGGGTGAGTTATCCAGCATATTGATTCACGATCATGCCATCAATATTAACCTACTTGTTTGCCATATACACCAGGTTCTTGCGAACAATTTTTGTTAGCCCCAGGCAACATTTACCCTAACGTTGGGATTATAACGCACTGCCATTCTTTCTCCACAGCCTCCAAGTTCAAATGATAGCATCCCTGAGCCAGCCCATCCTAACGTTCAGCCGAATCTGATTCCAATCCACTGCACAAACAAGGCAAGAAATACTTACAAAGCATCTTTGTAAAATGGCATTCTTGTGTAGAGATATATTGGTTAGATTCCTTTGTGTGTTTTTATTTATTTATTTTAGTTATGCCAGTTTTGACATTTTAGATTACCCTCATTTAGCATAAAAAAATGCTATTTCGTAACATCGTTTAATGTAACCTTGAGCAAAGATCAAAATGAATTTCTATTTTTTCATACAGTATATTATAACATTGAGACAATATATAGACAAAACATTGTCAAATATCAGCTATAGTATAGTTGTAGATTTGGATTTGTGCATGGGGAAGATACTTTCAATCAAGAAAACAATCAAACAAATGATGCTCTACTGTTTGAGCTACGAGAAGGCATTATTAATTATAACAACAATGGACTCGAATTTGAATATCGGTGCATCCCTATTCTTATCTTTTAAGTCCAAACAAAGAAATGACACACTGATGCAGAACTCCATGTGCCGCAGTGATCTAATACTAATTATGGTTGTCAACAGAGAGAAGAGGATGCAGAACATCTTGGACCGATCGAGTACTTCGGGCTGGGGCCTGGCTTCCCCCTCCAGTATTATCCTTACTACGGCAAGCTGCTACATCCCAATTACCTCCAGCCTCTGGTGGCCGTCAAGTTCCACAACATCACTAGAGGTTACGAAATGCGCATAGAGTGTAAAGTATACGGAGAGAACATCTATTACAACGAGAAGGACCGGTATCAGGGACGTTTTGACATCAAAATCACCATCAACTCATGACCTTAGCTATGGCAATAGCACTTTTATTCTGCCCATTTCAAAACACAGTAATTTCAGATGAATAAACAAAAGACAAGTACAAATTCAATTGGGAAAACAACTACGACAACTAGTCTTGAACAAAGTTTTCATAACATACGGGACCTACACTTAATCTGAACGCTTTCCACTCGCTTTCTCTGCATGTCTAGGGTTAGAATGTAAATTACAGGAAGAGTAGTAATAGCAAAGTATTTATTCTGCTGTAAATGCGAATATTCCGTGAGCCATGGGACGTTCATTTATTACTGTAAATTATAATTCCACTACTGATGTAGCGAGCAGTGTTTCTGTCCCCTGAGTATTTCTGCCTAGTGTGGTCTCTTTAGATTTTATGGAGTGTGCAGTGCAGTAGTCGCATACGATGGTCCTTTCCAAGCCATGATGTCATTTCTGTTGTCTTATGTGAGAAAGCCTTAGCGGTCCAAGGTGTGTGTGTGTGTGTGTGTGTGTGTGTGTGTGAGAGAGAGAGAGAGAAAGAGAGAGAGAGTTTGAGTGTGAATGTGCATATTCGTCTACTTAAAAACTGAAAATACTGGCATGGTACGCTCTGAACTTCCCAGGTCTGTGTGTGTGTAAGTGACTGCACTCCGTTCAAACCTTTCTTTCCTTTTCTTTTCTTTCCATCTTTTCCATTGATTGTGGGGGATATGTTTTTACATCACCTTTTGACTTTTTATTTGAAATCTTGCAATTTGGGAAACTGGGGCTAATGACAATTCTATGTAGGGCTTTTATTTTCCTTTACTATTAAGTGTAGAACTGTGTGTCTAGTCTGGAGGACTGAAGTGGCCAGTGGTCACCATGGCAACTCAGTGCATTTAATATTTTTTTGGTTTTGTTTTGTTCTGGAGACATCACATGACGTGGTGTTACTTCCTAATGAATGTTTTAGCCATTTTCATGGTGGAAGAATTTTATATTTATGCAGTTGTACAATTTTTTTTTTTCAGCAGGAGAAAGTGTAATGTAATGAATCCAAAAACCAAAGTCACTGGTCAAAGGTTAGAAACCTATCAGATGCAAAGCAGTACCCCATGTAATAGGATATTTTGTTTTGTTGTTTAAAGTTCTTAAAAGTCACTGTTGGACATCAGAACACTTGTCAAGAATTGCATTTGCTCTTGTAATGTTATTTAAATCTGGGTAAGACCTAAGAAGAAATAAATGGACAGACAACTGAGGTATTGTCTTTCAAGTGGTCTTTATTTAAATAACTGCTGGATAGATGTTTCCCACCGTTGCGTCACCCATCTAAAATCTTAAAGAAATACTGAACCTGAAAAACAAATTCCCACAATTCATTTCAAGCTTCCATAATGACACTGACAAAAGATCAAAACCAAGACAAAAATAAACTCTATAAACGCACTATGTACTGTCTGATGTATGAATTTGCATCCAACTGTCCCAACATGGGAGTCCTTTAAGGAAACTGGTGGCAGTTGAAGAACACTACACAATGTTAACACAACTTTAAGCTTTTTAGATTTCAAACAAAATCCTTGTCTAATTTTAAAAAACTGGTTTTTTAAAATTAAAAACTGTTTTTATTTATCATTTTCATTCCCAGCTACAAGACAAATGTTTCTGTGTTACCTGTTAGACATTTGTGTATGATACCTAGTTTTAATCTGTAAGCAGATCTGTGCAGATTTTAAAAGTAATGTAGTTTATCCCAGCTTTAAAGGGATAGTTCACCCAAAAATGGAAATTCTATCATTAAGTACTGACCCTCATGTCATTCCAAACCTGTAAGACATTATTGATGAAATCTAAGAGCTTTTTGACCCTCCATAGAGAGCAATGCAACTAAAATCCAACTGAAATGCAACTGAAATGTTCCCAGGTCCAGAATGTCCATGTAATATCAGTAGTTCAACTGTATTTTACAAAGCTACAAGTAAAATTACTGTGCTGAAAAAAATAAAGTAACAACTTAATTTAACAATTGTTCTCTTCCAAGTGACTGTCTTCCGCTATTATTGAAAGAACCAGGACACATGGGCATGCATTCCTCTGCTCGTAAACAAGGCTCAGCACATGTGTCGTGGTACTCTCGATAATGGTGGAGAATGGGACGAGGAGGAGAAGAACTCTAAATGAAGATAAATTAAGGTCTTACAGGTTTGGAACAGCATGAGGGTAAGTAATTAATCACTGAATTTTTATTTTTGGGTGAACTAACCTCTCAAGTGCATTAAGAGTCCAATATTTCACACTTTGTTTTTTTCTACTCGCACTTATTTATTCAAAAAAATGGCATAGAATATTGCATAAGTATATGAATAGGGAGTGTTTATTAAATTCCAATGTCTTACATAAAAAAAAAAACCTGTGTTAATTTGAGAAGCACTTTTAGCACTTCATCAAACCTGAGCATCAGCTCAGCAGCTTGTTTTACTTTCAAACAATTGACTTTCCCTGAATTGTGCCTGTTACGGCAGCCGGCGTCTGTGCTGGGCCTCTGTGAGGCCTGAGCTCTTGGAATGTCATGGCTGAGTCGGTCAGCAGGCAAATGATTAACAAGGGGCCATTTGTGCTGGGAGGCTGGACAGATCAGGAGTTGTGCACAACAATGACGTCCACTGGGCCAAACCCACTCCTTGGCATAACAATGGCTTTTTTACCCGCCTGTTTTCCTTCCTGGAGCCGGGCTGGGGATCTGCCTCGGCCCACTGCGGACAGTCATGAGACCTTGATGCCATTTTGTTCTGGGCTGCATACCCATTTGTGGGATGCAGAAATATTTTTGAAGGCAAACAAACTTCCTCAAAATGAGACTGAATACAAAACGTGACTGTGTGGCTCTTGCATAACATTTGAATGATATTTGCTTGAGCTCACCATTCAGTATCCCGTCATCCGGTAGGTCAGTGCAGTGAACTGCATTCTGCACTTTGTTTTTGCCGTAGAGCAATCATGAAGTGGTGGGCTGAAGGTGGCGTGCAATTTCCTGTGCGGAAACAGAACAGATGATGCCAGCTCCTTGATGGGTTACAGTAAGAACAATGGAGCATATGCTTTGAACAGGGTTTCCTTGGTAGAACAACTGGATAAAAGCACAGGTGACGACGCATGTGCTGTGATGGTTACTCGTGCTCAACGTGCTGCTAAGATCACATAATGTCACATTCTATCCAGGGAATCAGGTTACTCACACATGCTTGTTCACATTACTGCAAACATCAGCTTCCTAAACAGTCCTCTTTGAGACACTTGGGAGTCACACAAAAACTAAAACAAACTAACTTTAAAAAACTTTATATAATTGACCCCTAAAAAGTGCATATTAGTTTCTCAGAGAAGTACCTTAGTACCCGTAAACAGTTGATGGTAACCACTGACTTCCATAGTAGGAAAAAAATATATACTTTAGAAATCACTTGTTATCATCAACTGCTTGGATACCAGCATTTTTCAAAATATCTTATATTGTGTTCAACAGAAGAGAGAACATCATACAGGTTTGGACCAAGTGGATGGTGAGCAAATGATGAAAGAATTTTCATTCTGGAAGTGAATTAATCCTTTAAGTTATTATTATCAACTTTTTTTTTCAGAGAGTGGGTCATAATATCAAAATGATTATCAGTTTATTTGATGGACACTTGGACAGCATTTCAATATCAGTGGATCCCAAATGAAAATAAGTTCATTCAGAACTGTGGCATTATTTGTGTGAAACCCAACCTTCTGTGTTATTTTTTTTGGTCAAGCCTGACATTAACACCAGGCTGGCAAAGAACAGGCTGCTCTGGGCATGCAGTCATCTAGCAGTCATCTAGCAAAAAACAGCGAAATGGTAGCAGAGGAATACAAGACATGAAAGTGTCCCAGTCAGGACTTCAGGCACAAGCAACAAATGGGACTGATTTAGTGGAGTGTAACAGTATAAGTGATTTTAAAAATACATGATAATCTTTACAAAGGTGCACAAATGTTAAACAAATACTCCTCCTTTGCCACTACAGCGTGACAGAAGTTCAAGGGGTCTTGGCTGGGTTTACTTTGAGTTTATATTTCACTGCCCTTTCAACAGAATGTTGGACTAATACCAGGTCTCGACTTTAATTCGTGCTCACATGTGCTTCTCGTTCCGAGCCAACTGGCTAAGGCTAAAATGGAACGTGATGAAATGAAATGTTCCTGAAGACACAAACCCCGGCGGCTCTGCTGTCCTCTGCTTATCTCTACCAGTAGGAAATGTAACTCCCAATCAATGCCCATGAAGGACGGGCTATCTACCTGTAAATAAATTGGCTTTCCTTAGACACACCCTTGAACCAAACAAAAAGGGTGTATTAAGTGACCACACATTGTCATGAGAGAAAGTCTGAGGGAAAATGAGTGTTTTGGTTTCAATAAAGAGCACTGTGTGTGACATGATTCCCTTTTTTAAGCTTTGGCATGTTTAGAGAATCTTGCTGGTTAGTTATTATCCTTATATCTTGTTGACTTTGAAAGGAGCACAAAGGCGATGAAATCCTTCCCTTCTTTAGCTTTATCTACATATAATGTTTACTTTTGATGACTGATGTCATGGAAACAAGTATAAAACATTAGCGAGCTTCATTCGTTTCTTTGCAATGAGTCAGTTCAAAGTGACGATACAGGCACATCCTCATTTGATCAAACACTTCTGACTAACACACGTCTCTGAGGATTTAAATCACGAACAGTTTGTGCAGTACAGCAATACTGGCAGAGACTAAATGGCAACAAAAGAGAGAGAGAAAGAGAGAAATTCAACTGCAACAAAGGGTGCTAGTATAGCAATAAGAAAAAGGGTAACACTAAGTTGTTTTTGTTACACACGTTACATACACTTACTATTATAATAATAAATTATGTTTAATTACATGCAAGTAACCCTAAATACAAACCCTAATCCTAACCATATAGTATGCATTTAAATAATATTACTCAGTACTTAAATGTACAATTATACTGTAACAAGGACATCTTAAAATAAAGTGTAACCAAAAAAGTACTATCTTATATGGTACTTCAGTAGTTTATCAACTAGTATTATAATTAACATCAAAGTACCATGGTATTACCGTCTGATTTACCGTGTTACCGCCACAATGCTTTTTGAAAGAGTGCAAACGTTTGGTTTTCAGTATGATTTTTTTATGACGTTGGAGTCTCTTATGCTCACCAAGACTGCATTTATTTGATCACAAATACAGTAAAACAGTAATATTGTAAATAATATTAGTTCAATATATTTTTAAATGAATTTTCAGCAGCCATTTAGTGCTCAAAAATCATTATTAATGCTTTGCTGCTTAATATATTTGTTATTGATGAATATTATGTTTTTAGCAATTATGTGAAATAAAAATGATTTTTAATATTATAAATGTCTTTCCTGATCAATGTAAAGCATCCTTGCTTAATCTAAATAATTTACTTAAAAAAATAAATAAATAAAAGAAAATAACTGACCGAATCAAACTTTTGAACTCAGATGTATATTTCATCCAAATATTTATCTTAATAGGACTTAATCAGTCAACTGAAAACTAAAGCATTTACTTCGTTTTAAATAGCCAAATTATTATTTTAGCTCAACTGGAATCAAGCTTTTAGAAAACAAGTAAACACACGCACACACTTGCTTAATTTTCAGTGCTGAGAGAATTCCTGGCAAAGCTGGCTCACTATAATAGCGTTAGTTACCCGTAAGTGACCTGCAGCCACTGATCTTAATGTCACTGTAATGAGTCCTGCCAAGCCCGAACACTGATGGTCACACGCAAACTACAGGCTACGGTTCGAAACAAACAAGCTAAGGGAGTTAATTTCGCCTCTCACTGCCTCTTTGTCTCATGGAACTCCTTTGGGAATAGTGCTTAAATCAACACGTTTGTATGACTGAGATATCCATGCTGGAGATATCCATTTCTGACGGCTGCAGTTTGACGTCAACATTCATAGTGTGTGTGTGTTCGTATTCTAAACAGGGCTGTTGCCAGACACACTGCCTATACACACTAAACCTCTCTCTCTCCACCAGACAGAACATAAAGTAAATGTCAATAGAGTCACACTGACGTAACACTACTGTCTATTTAGACTGAGGAAAAAAATGGTTACCTCACAAACCCTCCTCTCTCGCTGTTCGGCTGATAAAATGGGGCCAGTTTTCAGATAGATATCTGTTCTGTCGCACTAAAAGCACTCTCAGTGCCATGTAAAAGTACTTGGCAATCATCACAAATTATTTAAAACTAAAATAACTGTAATTTAGAAAGACACATTTACACTAGATGGGCAGACTAGCCTTAACTGGTCAAATGGGTGAAAGACAATCTGGGTGTCAGATCAGGTTAGCAGAGTGTACTGTTCCAGACTTTAACTCCTCATATTTAACCCTGTATGTGCCTGATCAGAATGTCAGCCCATCCTACTGCGTCCAAAAGTTAGAGAACAATAACACGTAATGCAAAAGCATTTGCATCAGTTATTTATTTTTATTTTTCGTGTGCATTTTCTAATTAAATAATATTTTACATTGTATATTATTATCAGCATAACAATAACAAATATTTTAATAACTTAATATTTTGTATTAATTTTTCATAACATTCCATTCTTCCTAAAACCTTTTATCTATTATCAAATGAATTTTATATAAGTTTCCAAAAAAATATTAAACAGCACAACTGTTTATAACACTATATATATATATATATATATATATATATATATATATAGTTTCAAAGTGATCCTTGCCTGTTTTTGTTACTTTGATATATTGGTAGGTACATATTGCTGTTTTTTTATTTTTTTTTTATTACATTGATTCAGGTATGCATCGTGGTGGTTCATGTTCCAAATGTCCAAGGAGTGTCACTAAAAGTTAAAGGTCCCGTTCTTCGTGATCCTATGTTTTAAACTTTAGTTAGTATGTAATGTTGGTGTTACAGTATAAATAATATCTGTATTCTAAATTCTAAAGCTCAAAGTCCAATGCCAAAAGAGATATTTTATTTAACACAATTCGCCTACAAAAAAATGACCGGTTTGGACTACAGCCCTCTGGTTCCTGCAGTTATGACGTCACTAAAACAGTTATTTGACTAACCTCCCCCACATGAATACACAAAAAGGGGGGCGTGGTCTTGTTGCGCTCCGATGGAGAAGAGGAAGAGCTGCGTTTGTGTTTGTCGCCATGTCGTTGAAACGCTGTTATTTTCATCTCGGAGTCCAATCACCTTTCTTTGGGCTTCCCAGGGACGCTGTACTTGGAGATTAACGGTTACAATTTATGTTTAACTCGGTTCCCGAAAATTTTATAGAACAAGGAAGACATCAGCCCGTTTTTATGACAGTGAAAACAGCGGTATACAGATCCAGGTGAATAGTGTGAAAAATACTGTTTTTTTTTTACACGCGAAACATGAACACGTTATATTGCACATTGTAAATACAATCAAAGCTTCAAAAAAGCAAGAAAAATGGGACCTTTAATGCTCTATCATGTTGGAAATATGCCCTACAACAAATTCAACCCTAAACATACTCGATAGTGTTAACAAATGCAAAAGTGATATAAAAACAATTTTTTAATGCAGTTGTGGTATTTTCCTCGTTCCTCGTGCAGATTTGAGCTTTGTCAAACCATAGTTTGACAGGATTCAGAGCTCTTCATCTCACAAGTGCAACTAACTGCAGCGATTCGTATGTGTGGGTACTTTTTTCAGTTTTGCAGAAATGTATTTAGAGGCACGTATTTCCAATGAGCCTATGTTGAAATGCAGCTTCGCCACCACAGAAATAAAGTACTTTTTTTTTTTTTTATAATGGTCACCAAGGCTGCATTTTTTTGCTCAAAGGTACCATATAATGTACCTTTGAGCAAAAAAATGCAGCCTTGGTGACCATAATAAAAAAAATATTTCCCTACAAAAACTGAAATTAGATTGTAAATTTGAGGTTTTTTTAGTGTAGTCATTTAGCTGAATCCGAAGCTGGTCACAAGGTTATAACCTTTTAGTTTACTGTGTACGTCAATGCTGCCTCATAGCTGTAAAAATAGCCATGTTTATTAAATGAGGTTGCAGTGTCTCCTTCACAGAAGGCTCTCCTTTCAAAGCTATCAAAATAGTCAATGTGCCAATCTGCTTTGTGTTTATGTTAATTAACGAGCAACAGATTCCTTTCATTTAAGAGATGCTTTTGTTATCCCATTTTAGAATGGTTTCAGAAGGATCATGTCACTGGTGGAAATTCAGCTTCGCCTTCACAGGAATAAACTACATTTTAAAATATATCAAAATAAATTAGTTTTAAATTGTAATAATATTTACAATTCACATTTAAATATTTGTAATATTTGAATTGTGATTAAATAAAATGTAGCCTGGGTGAGCATGGGAGACCTGACAGTTATTGGCCAAAATGTTTATATTGGTGCAGCCCTAACAGTTAGTCTGTATGCTAAAAGAAAAATTATAAATGTATTTGTGGGCATGTATTTTCTGAACACTGTCTTCTCATCTATTTATAATGTAGTGTTGCTGGTTTTCACTGAAATGATATCATTTGAGTAACACTGTGCTTCCTGTGTAAATACCTGCTGTTATTGTCTGCCTTTCTGGTACCAAGGTCTTTCACTCAAGTAAAAATGATCGAATGTGCTGAAGATGCTTCTCTAATATTCAGGCAACATGCAGTTCAGAAACGTTCTGTAGTTTGGGGATTATACAATTTTTTTATATATAATTTTTTTTTTATTGTACAATCCCCAAACTACAGAACGTTTCTGAACTGCATGTTGCCTGAATATTAGAGAAGCATCTTCAGCACATTCGGTCATTTGAACTTGAGTGATACCTTGTCAAATACCCTAATTCAGGAAAACCCTCATTGTTATCAATTGCCTTTGCTCTTTATTTGCAGGTTATAACATGTTGGCCAGTCAAATTTCTCACAGACAGATCTAACAAGACTGTAGAGAAGACACGTGAGACAACAAAGGCAACATACAAGAACAAGGACACTAGATTACTAACATCCTATAAAACTCAGCTCAGGACACTCAAAAAAATAAAACAATTCACAAACTTGATCTTATACTGTAGTGCTGTATTAAAGACATAATTCTGCCTCCATAAACCACTGTGGTTACTTTTGATATGATTGAAACACATGGATACAAAAATGCTCTAGGAGCACTTTAGGCAAACACTGAGTCCAAACATCTAATCCTAATCTCATCACCATTGTCTGTGACAAATCGGGCATGGTTACATTCCCACTGTATATGTTTACCATGTTAAAAGTAAGTTACCTTCGTTTCCAAGTGGAGGTTCTGTTACGGTATTTTGGCATCTGGAGCTGAAAGCCAGTCAGTCATTGACAGGCATTCAGTTGAACTTTGTTAGTTGATACGATCTGTCAGCACAATACATTATTCATGAACTCCAACACCATATGAGACTTAAGCACAACTAAAAGAACAGGACCTTGGTGCATTCTCACACAGAAAACAAATGGCTAATTTCTTCTGTACCACCTTGGACAAAAGTCAGCCTTGGAGCTTATCAAGTTCAAACAGACACATACAGAATGTACATGAATGCAGAGAGGCAGACAATAACAGCAGGTATTTACACAGGAAGCACAGTGTTCCTCAGATGATATCATTTCAGTGAAAACCAGCAACACTACATTATAAATAGATGAGAAGACAGTGTTCAGAAAATACATGCCCACAAATACATTTATAATTTTTCTTTTAGCATACAGACTACCTATTAGGGCTCCACCAATATAAAAAATTATGGCTGATAACTGACAACCATTAACATTAAAATAAAAATTGCCTTATGTATGCAATGAATAAATCGTCCCTTTGGAATTATAAGGTTCTATCTGCGTTCTGAGTAGTTTTGAGTTATTGAGCTTTAAAATTTGTGTGTTCCATAGACTTCTGTAGATAGAACCTTTTTGTTTTTTCAATAAAAAATCCCAAAATGTACACAACTTAAAATAAAACATCACATAATAAATTGAAATTATAATGAATATATTGTCACAGAATAAGAATATGTGAATAACTCAATTTTGACAAAAATGTCAGATAGAACCTTATAATTCCAAGGGGACGAAATGGCCTATAATGCAATTCTACACTATTCGTCTAAATACATAAAAAAAATAAAAGACAATGTGATTTTTCCCCCATTCATTTTAAAATGCTTATTTAGTTGATTTAGACAGCCCCAAAACAAAATGAACATATTCATTTTGAGATTTGCCAAACATTACATTTGTTGTTAAATTATTAGTGTTTTTCAAAACCAAGTTTAAAGCTATAGGATAAGCAATGTTTTTCATAAACATTTTTTTTATACGGGTTGAAAAGCTCTTCACATTCAGATAGAAAATACAGGTGCATCTCAATAAATTAGAATGTTGTGTAAAAGGTCATTTATTTCAGTAATTCAAATCAAATTGTGAAACTCATATTAAATAAATTCAGTGCACACAGACTGCAGTAGTTTAAGTCTTTGGTTCTTTTAATTGTGATGATTTTGGCTCACATTTAACAGAAACCCACCAATTCAACAAATTAGAATATGGTGACATGCCAATCAGCTAATCAATTCAAAAAACCTGCAAAGGTTTCATGAGCCTTAAAAATGGTTTCTCAGTTTGATTCACTAGGCTACACAATCATGGGGAAGACTGCTAATCTCACAGTTGTCCAGAAGACAATCATTGACACCCTTCACAACGAGGGTAAGCCACAAACATTCATTGCCAAAGAAGCTGGCTGTTCTGAGTGCTGTATCCAAGCATATTAACAGAAAGTTGAGTGGAAGGAAAAGTGTGAAAGAAAAAGATGCACAACCAACCGAGAAAACCGCAGCCTTATGAGGACTGTCAAGCAAAATCGATTCAAGAATTCGATTGAACTTCACAAGAAATGGACTGAGGCTGGGGTCAAGGCATAAGACGTGTCAAGGAATTTCGCTACAGTTATCCACTCCTCAACCACAGACAACATCAGAGGCGTCTTACCTGGGCTAAGGAGAAGAAGAACTGGACTGTTGCCCAGTGGTCCAAAGTCCTCTTTTCAGATGAGAGCAAGTTTTGTATTTCATTTGGAAACCAAGGTCATCGAGTCTGGAGGAAGGGTGGAGAAGCTCATAGCCCAAGTTGCTTGAAGTCCAGTGTTAAATTTCAACAGTCTGTGATTATTTGGAGTGCAATGTCATCTGCTGGTGTTGGTCCATTGTGTTTTTGAAAACCAAAGTCAGTGCACCCGTTTACCAAGAAATTTTGGAGAACTTCATGCTTCGTTTAGCTGACCAGCTTTTTGAAGATGCTGATATCATTTTCCAGCAGGATTTGGCACCTGCCCACACTGCCAAAAGCACCAAATGTTGGTTAAATGACTGTGGTGTTGGTGTGCTTGACTGGCCAGCAAACTCAGCAGACCTGAACCCCATAGATTCTCTTTTGTCAAGAGGAAAATGAGAAACAAGAGACCAAAAAATGCAGATGAGCTGAAGGCCACTGTCAAAGAAACCTGGGCTTCCATACCACCTCAGCAGTGCCACAAACTGATCACCTCCATGCCACGCTGAATTGAGGAAGTAATTAAAGCAAAAGGATCCCCTACCAAGTATTGAGTACATGTACATAGACACGATTTCAAACCATGACTAACGACTTTGTACCGTTCCAGGCAAGTCACTCCAAACTTCCTGAGCACAAGGAATTGTAGCTAGATTATTAATTTTATTGCAATGTTACATTGTCCTAAAATCGTTTTTTTCAATGTGTACCACTTGCATAAACACTGCATCCTTAGGGAATATTATCCGTTGGGGCTGACATTGTTGTTTCGCATGCTGTGTGACGTCAGAACTCGTAACTCGGAGTACATCAATCTAGTACGAGTTCACGGGTGGGAAGTCACGGGTTTGACTGCTGTTCCAGTGCACTTTCACGGGTTTAAGGTTGGAAAACACGGGTTACGGGTTGTCTATGTGCATTGAATTTATTTTGAGTTGAATTACTGAAATAAATGAACTTTTCTACGACATTCTAATTTACTGAGATGTACCTACATGCCTGTCTATCTATATACTTGCATAACCAAAATGGTGTTTTTCTGTATTTCACTGCAAAAGTGCAAGCCAAAATCTTCTGTATATTTGGCAAAAAGACTTGCCAAAATACACAGAGACAGACAATTGGGTGAAACAAGGGTAAACATTGGTAATGTTTTTACAGGTTGAAGGAATTTGTATGGAATGTAGTTTCAGTCGAGCCAATGAACTTGCAGAGTTTCTTCTTGACAGGTAAGCTAAACTTCAAGTTAAAAGTATTCCTAATATTTTGGGTCTTTTATTGAAAGTAGCTTACTTTTACCTGTTGAGACATGACTTTATGGGCTTTATGACTTTACCCTTATGAGCTATGTTTGTGATGTCTGATTTTGGAGTGAAGCATGAACGTTTGTTCAAAATATTTACAAAATATTAATTATTTTTTGTAATTCTGCTAGGTGACACTAAAAATTGAAAAAAACAACAACAACTACATATCCAATACTGATGGCAATAATTTTTATTATCTCTAATATCGGTCAATAACTGATATGGGACTGATATGTTGTACATTCCTACAATTTATAGTATGTCAATATGTTTTCATTTTGTTTTTGTTGAACAAAGTAATATCCATTTATAATATTGCTCATTAATCAGTTATTGGCCATATCATTTAAATAATTATCGTTTGTGGTCATAATTTCATTATAAGTGCATCCACATTTTCATTTTTTTTTTTTTTTTTTTAAAGCACAAAACAACAATGTTGTACTTGCAGGGACTGGTGCTACACTAGGACACAATGAGGCTCAAAATATGATAAATTCTGCCAAATGACGCGTGTATCTTCAGGGATGAAGTTAATCTTCAGTGTGGGTGGCATAATGACAGACACGTTCCTACCTCTGTTTCTTGTTTTCCACCATATGATGGACCGTGCTGTGCTACTGCTATCCAGTTTTTAAATCAAAAATATACTTTACAACTATTCTCATGGATCTTCCCATTTCACTATTTAGTTAGACTGATGATACATGGGGCATCTTTTTGAGCAAAAGCATTGAGAATGGTTAACAAATGTGGGCCCTGTGTCTCACCTGTCTGCCTAGCAACATTGCTAAAAAAATGTTCCCTATGTATCATCAGCCTAAGGCTTTACCTGACACTTAAGTGTGTCCAGCAGTGGGAAAACCACTGGAGGTCACCAGGCAAAAGAGGTGTTAGTGAAGCATGCTAAATCTAGACTGACTAACCACATCATCAAATACCAACCTCTCCCTCCGAAATCTATCATACAAACCCGATTAAAAAAAAAAAAAATCAGACACTGTACAAATTGTGAGTAAAAAAGGAATGGAATAATTTACAAATCTCATAAAAGTATATTTTATTCACAATAGAATATAGTTAACATGTCACATGTTGAAAGGGAGACATTTTGAAATGTCATGCCAAATATTGACTCATTTTGGATTTCATGAGAGCTACACATTCCAAAAAAGTTGGGACAGGTAGCAATAAGAGGCCGGAAAAGTTAATGTACACATAAGGAACAGCTGGAGGACCAATTTGCAACTTATTAGGTCAATGGGCAACATGATTGGGTATAAAAAGAGCCTCTCAGAGTGGCAGTGTCTCTCAGAAGTCAAGATGGCTAGAGGATCACCAATTCCCCCAATGCTGCGGCAAAAAATAGTGATAGCAATATCAGAAAGGAGTTTCTCTGAGAAAAATTGCAAAGAGATTATTATCATCTACAGTGCATAATATCATCCAAAGATTCAGATAATCTGGAACAATCTCTGTGCGTAAGGGTCAGGGCCGGAAAACCTGGATGTCCGTGATCTTCGGCCCTTAGACAGCACTGCATCACATACAGGAATGCTACTGTAATGTAAATCACAACATGGGCTCAGGAATACTTCCAGAAAACATTGTTGGTTTATATAGGTCAAAAAAGAAGCCATCTCTAAACATGATCCAGAAGCGCAGGCATTTTTTCTGGGCCAAGGCTCATTTAAAATGGACTGTGGCAAAGTGGAAAACTGTTCTGTCGTCAGACAAATCAAAATTTGAAATTCTTTTTGGAAAACTGGGACGTCATGTCTTCCAGATTAAAGAGGACAAGGACAACCCAAGTTGTTATCAGCGCTCAGTTCAGAAGCCTGCATCTCTGATGGTATGGGGCTGCATGAGTCCGTGTGGCATGGGCAGCTTACACATCTGGAAAGGCACCATCAATGCTGAAAGTATTTAATACTGAACAACATATGCTCCCATTCAGACATCGTCTCTTTCAGGGAAGACCTTGCATTTTCCAACATGACAATGCCAGACGACATGCTGCATCAATTACAAGATCATCGCTGCCTAGAAGAAGGATCCGGATACTGAAATGGCCAGCCTGCAGTCCAATGGCCAGCTAGCAACTAGAAGCCTATCAGACAAGATAGGGACAACATTCCTAATCCTAAACTTTAGCAACTTGTCTCCTTAGTCCCCAGACGTTTGCAGACTGTATAAAAAAGAGAGGGGATGCCACACAGTGGTTAACATGGCCTTTTCCCAACTTTTTTGAGATGTGTTAAAGCCATGAAATTTTAAATCAACTTATTTTTCCCTTAAAATTATGATTTTTCTCAGTTTAAACATTTGATGTCATCTTGTATTCTGAATAAAATATTCAAATTCAAAAATATTCAAAACTTCCACATCATTGCATTCTGTTTTTATTCACAATTTGTACAGTGTCCCAACTTTTTTGGAATCGGGTTTTTACACATCTCCCACCTTTGAAGATGATGTCATAAAAAGCTGACCTGCGCTCACAAACCTTCATGATGCTCTGTCAAGGTCTCACAAAACTTTACACATTCCAACCCAAATTCATGTAATCTTTGTGTTTGTACAGGATTTTGAAACTTTCAGCTGAAATGAAAGAAAAACACGCCTGCCTTCAGACTCAAACAGCGACAAAGTGTATTATCCTCTCTTTATGAACTACAACTAATCCTTCACAAACAATGCTGAAAATATTTCTCCCATTCTTTTGTTCACACAATCCTGGAGTCTCAAAGTGTTAATGGTTTATCCTAATATCCGCCATGTAAATCACTTTTGACTTTTTGTATTTTTGTTTGGTCTTTAATGCAATCTTGCAATATTATCTTAAGGACTGTTAAACTAACCTAATACTTTTCTTTTTCACTAGGCTTATTACAGGCCGAAAGCATGAAAGCATGAATGCAAACTTGCCACTGTAGTCTAGGTGACAACAACAAACAAAACTGCATGCAACTTTTTCTTTAAAAAAAAAAGTTTAGTTAGGTGTGTCGACACAGACGCATGCAATCATAACAAGATTTCTTCCATTACAATCAATAGCGCTGTCTACCCTGGGAACTGTGATAACGTTCTTTCAGTTGACAAACTATATCTACTCTGGCTACTTTATTTTGTAAGCAGCTCGAATCATAGCATGATGACACCTCCCACAAATTCTAGATGATAAACTTTTAAAAATGTTTTTAAAAGGTTGCCCTGACAAATAAAATAAGTTGTAGTACTACAAAAAACTCAAATAAAAATAGACTAAAGACATACCCTGTTAAGAGCTGTGCTACAATTTAAGATAAATGACTAAATTCAGTCTAAACACTACAACAATGTTTTTCTAAGTTTATAAATGGATGTAAAAGGCGGCTCAGCACACATGTGTTTAGTGCAATTTGATGAATGAAAAGGATGGGTGGAAACCCCTCATTTATACACAGCAACAATCAAAAAGTGTTTACGATACAATATATAGACCAGGCTACGTCACCAAAACACACATAATAATTATGTAGACATGTAGCCACAGATCCAGCACAAAAGGGAAGGGAAAGCAAGAGAACTTGTCAAAATAAAGAGCATGGGATAAAAGAACTAGTGAGATATAAGACAATAAATGTTGCTGTTGTTGATATATAGCCTGTCAGAGTGTTTAAAAACCAACCACACACTCTCACGCTCTCTCTGTGTGTGTGTGTGTGTGTGTGAGTGAGAGAGTGTCTGAGATAGTGAGGTCTCAGGGCGGGGTTGTCAAATGAGAAGTGTGGAGCTCTTTCTGGAACCCATGATTGAGCAATCCAGTTTGACCTTGTAAAGGTCACAACACTGCAGCCATGTTTTGCATATAAAAGCCTGTTTTTTCAAAGAACACAAATATCTAGCGGGTGAGAATCAGCTTGTGTAAGGCTTAAACTGTGAAAAATTTAGTCAATATAAATACTTCAAGTCATATCACCCATATGTCCATCTCTTGATTCATAAAGTGCTAAAAACACCACAATTTGCTACTGAAGGTCCAATATGATCTTAGAAGAAAACAAATATTTTTCATGTGGTAAAATTGTTTTAAATGAGATTTGATAAAAAAACATGCAATTTTTTAAAAAAGTGTTAAATTTTAAACTTAAGCGGGAAGTAAGTAGACTATACGCTAAAGTACAAATAATGTCATACTAATGCAGACGAATTAGACACAAATTTGCCAAAGAGAATTGCCATGAGAGTGTGCTGGGAGTTTTGAGATGATGATTTGCCCCACTGAAACCAGTAAATAAAGAACAAGCATCCATATATTATCCACTAGATTTTCTTTTATTACCATGGTTTATCTGAATACTCAATTCTTACTGGTTGGAAGGTGTGTGTTAAAACCATGTAATCTACAGTTCCAATCAGTTTAATCATTGTTCCAAAAAAATGCAATGTCTTTTGATAAGTGTTATATTTTGCAAAGAATCAGCAATTTGTTATAATGCCTTCAGGTCATGTCAAAGATATTAACCATGATTTGCTTTCCATTAATAATCAGAAGCAGGAATTCTCATTTCATTGGACAAAAGTAATCCCTTTATTCTGGAAGTCAAATAGTTATTATTAATATTTATATTTTATTATAAAATATCATATATATTATATATGTGTATTTTTTTTTATTCTAATTGCTAATTAACTAACATAATAATAATAATAATAATAATAATAATAATATATTTTTAAGTAAATCAATTTGCAATTTGAATTAAAAAAATATTTTAATAATAATAATAATAATAATAATACTTTAATTTTAAATATGATAAAAATAATTGTATTACATTTTAAACTTAATGAGTACATATACAGAGCCTAAAAGGTAACAAACATAGACAAAAAGTCACAAGACTCCAATTTTATTTCATCGGGACCTTGGATCAGATGACTAAACTCTAGAAACCTTAGTCCACGTTTTTACCATCACAGGAAACCAACTGGACCATGAGCAAGCACCACAATGAAAATGACAAAGTCCACATTATTATCAAACCTTTTAGTACTGTGTGTAAGGCCGATAAACCCCAACCCAAGGACTCAAAGAAGCGAGGATTGTAATTCTTATCTAATGGTACATCATGTCTGGTACCTGCAATTTACAAGCCATCTCTGGCAGAAGCAGGAATCGGTTGGCAGAATGGTGGCCACCTAGAGTGGAAACAGTCGTCATGCAACATGAGTGGGCAGACTAATCTTTCAAATGAGACGAAACCTTCATGGTGGTGTACATTTCGACTGTCAGATGCAGACACAAAGCAGGTTTTTTAACCGGGGAGTACAGATCATATGCCTTCAGAGGGCTACATATTACATGATACATAAGGTAAAAGAGGTCACTGAGTCCAACAGACTAAAGAACCATTAAGACTGTTATAACTTTCATAAAACCTTTAGGTGGTAATGAGGTTATATGTTCATATACATACAGTACAGTATATAAAAAGAGAACTGAAATGATTTATGCACTGCTTGTGGTATAACTTGTGGTATAAACACATAATTTAACTTTTTGGGGGAGGAAACCCCAAGGAAATAAATACACATTACAACCAGACTGAACCATCTTGTTACTCACAGGGTCTGCGGGTCCACAGAACTCCTGAAAGGCATGGATCTCCAGGGCCATGCAAGGTCCAGAACAAAGTTCATCCACCATATTCTGCAACACAAGCAGTCAAGAGTTAACGATTCCCCTCGGTCTACCTGCCTGTACCAATGAAAGAGCTTATTATCTGAACAGACCTTGGGAAGACATTGGAGCAGCTGGAGGACTCGAGTTACCAGTGTGCCTCTTAATAAATATATCAATTAAAGGATGTCAAAGCAAACAATTGCTGCTATTGTTCTTGGAACATGTCATTTGCAACAAGACTAGTTCTCATTCTCTGTTAATCTGGTTTGAGATGAGATGGCCTCTGTTTTTGGCATGTATAGCTTTGTGGGGTATGGGAATGATGGGGTGAAATGTGAAGTGTCCATCATGCACAGACCACTAAACACCCCATGAGCCGCTTCACATATAGTTACGGTGTCCACAGTGACAAATTTTTTATTTTTTATTTCAAAAATAATAATAAGTTTTAGATAAGATGTTTTTATTTTTTATTTTATGGCAGCTTTATTTTATTTTTAGATCTCAAAGACATGAGGCCTTTAAGATAAACCTGCTACCAATGTATATTCCTTCAAAATATAATATTGCAAAACCAAACATTTCTGACATATACAAAACCCACTAAATTACAATCCGAAACTATTTGTAGAAAAAAGCAATTCCATGGAAAAACTAATTTGGGTTTCCCAAAGAACCTTTCAGTTCTAAAAAGAACCATTGTTTTTCTTAGTGTGAAGAACAGTATAATAATCTAAAGAAATGTTTTCCACAATAAAGAACATTTTGTGCAATAGAAAGGTTCTTTATGAAACCATAAATGCACATAACCTTTATTTTTAAGAGTGTATGGTTAAACAATGAAGATAAAGAATTAAAGAGCTTCCCCATTTTCCTTGAAATCTACACTTCATTATCAGTGTGCATGTAACCACAATCTCCACAACCCAATATAAGCTGTGCTGTTACAATTATATGACAATGACATGATGCAATGATGACAGGGAATATATTTTATTGGGTATTTGAAAGCAATTGCTTTTATGTTGCTGCAAATAGTGGAGATTATATTTTTAGATTATTATAAAATTATTACTAAAGGTTTTGCAATATATTACCGGTACACAATAAGAGTCATTGAGTGATGACATGGAAACATGTTGAAAAATATATCAGACCATTTTAGAAAGATCACTGTGTTCACTATATTACAACTCCACAGAAACTTTACAAGTTCTAAAAAACAACAATTAAAGAGAGAAACAGGACTTGGAGAAAGACCAGCGGAATTGTTCTTTGTACTGAACTGTGTTAGAGTATCACGATAAGATCTGCTTGGCACTGGTGCACTTTGTTCCGGCAGCCAGTGCAAGACAATTAAATGACTTTACTAATGTATTTTTGCAGAGCACTATCATATTAGCTCCCACTCTCTCAATGTGTTAAACTCACACTGTTATAGTAGCAGCAAGCTCAGTTTCACTGGCACTCTGCACCTGCATTGTGCAGACTTGTCTTTTGGTGATTGTGAGGCAATCAATATGTTGATGAGACAGTTTTCATGGCAACAGACTCCAAAATAGCCTCTGGCTTCAATGACCCAGAACCGAAATTAGCTTATATTTGGTCGAAAAGACTTGTGCAGACGTTATCAGAATAAATGATTGCCATTCGACTGCAATTCAAAAGACAAGAGCGATTTATTGAAGCTTAATAGCCAACAGGAATGTGAAGGTTGTTCCCGTGAACCAAAATTCCATGTACTGTGACGTAACACTGTGCCAAGAACAGGGAAATTGCCATGAGGTGAGTATTCATATACTTTAAAGAGGTTTGCAGGAGACAGGTGCACATGCGGTTACGACATGCTTTGGCAACTACGCCTTCTCTAAATGAATGATTAAACATAACTGCAATCACATTGGAGCTAGAAAAAGGAAAAACTGAACTTATTTGTATGGACCTTTGAATTGACTATACTATATAGTAGCCATGACAAATAAGAGGGTTTTATTTTATGCACTTATATATATATATAAAAAAAGATGAATTGTTAGTCGATGTACTTAATGTATTTGCAAAACAAAATCACTACTGAGTTGGGATATGCTTAAGGTCAGGGACAGGTTTAGCTGTACTATCAACAAGTATGTAAGCATCAAATGATTAAATTAAATGTCAGTAAATCAGAGAAAAAAATGCAGAAACATATACTAACAGAGAACTCGGCTACCACCCCTTTATAAATCTCCAAAAAAACTCCTCAGCATTTACACGATCGATGTTGAACTGTAATAAAACCAAATCAATTTGATTACTGAATAAAAACGAACTTAAGACTTACAGCGACATCGTAAAAAAGGAGTGAATATAGAAAAAAACCTAGATATAACATTATATATTACAATATAATATATAATATGATTCCATCATTCAGGAAAATTCATTTTCACAAAAAAATCCATGTATTAATCATTTATGACTGGGAAATAACCCATCTGTGTGGGTTATCCAACACACTAGAGAAAAAATCTGTAAGCCAACTATTCCAAAACACCATTATCACTGTCTGATATTCTTTTTATAGACCACCAACTCAGCCCTGGACATATACATGCTTTCTAATAGTAACAAAACCTTCATTGATCCACTCTAGCCCGGGGGATCCTCTGTACTCTATTTTCAGCAGGGTCAGGTGACAAAGCTGCAGCGCTGTGATTGGTCAGCAGAGGACTCATTTAGAGATGTTGGAGGCTACCGGTCTGGTCGCAGACTGCATGGTCGATGACAGGGTCAGGTTACACCAAAGGGAAACATAATTGTGTTTGCCCTTGGTTCATAGAGAGCCTGTATTTTCACTTCTCTTAGCTTGCTATTAGTTTAGTCATTTGTTCTGTTAAAGAGAACTGATCTGACATCCATTAAATATGTATATCTTTCTTCAACACAATTAACTAGTTGCTAATGAGCATGCACATTATTAACAGATTGGCTGATTATTAGTACTTATAATGCACATATTCTGGATGACAATAGTCTACATCCCTAAATATAATACAATCCCACAGCCAATACCTAAACTTAACAACCAACTTACTAACTATAAAAAGTTAATAAGCAGCAATAGGAGATTATTGAGTAAAATGTTGTAGTTAATTGTTTGTTAAAGGAGAGAATTGGATCTTAAAGTAAAGTGTGACCCCTTCATCTAATTGTTACGTTTAATGTGTTTCTTTCCTCTGCAGTATTATTGGCTAAAAACAGAAATATGATTAAAATTGAACTAAAATACCATTTGTAGTGCAGATATCTCAAATACATTTTCTATAACTGACTTAAAGATCTTTCCAGTCAACGCTAAAAATCATATATAGAACTGCAATTGCAAGACTTGCGTATTTTAAATCATTCCCCACATATAAAATGTATTCTCCACATATGAAACTGTAAAATGTCTATTATACAGAAGATATAATAAGTAAATAATATACAGAAGATTTAATAAATAAATAATAAACATATTAAATGTATTTCATAAATAAATAGATTTATTTATAAATAATGTAAAGAATTATAATAAAAAACAATTTAAAAAATGAAGAATAAATCTTACGTTAACGGATTTTTTCAAGCTTAATAAAAAAAATAAAATAATATAAAAATAATAGTGTTACAGTTAAAGGTAAGGCGTGTAATAAACATATTTTAAAAGTGCAAAATTGATGCTTTCCCTTTAAGGACAGCAAAGTATAGTACAAGGTATATTCAAGTTTTTTTAAATAACTTGCACTTCTAAGAGCAGACTAATCATTAGATGGAAGTCTAATGATTAAGGAATTGAGATGCTAACACAAAGGTTTCAAGTTCAATACCAAGTAGCAGTGACCGAGGAACTCACGTGATCTTGCTCTATCGACTATGCGCCCTTGCTCTAGGGTGACTGTCACTGCAGTTAAACAACTCTATGTTGCATTGGCTGCATCTGTTAAGACTTTTGACCTTCTGTTTAACCGATATGATCATGCAGAGTTAAAGGCCAACAAACAGTTCACGAGATCATGAAGGTGTGACTTCAAAGGACAGACTTTGCTCTCAATAACATGAGCGCTGAGAGACTGTATTAATGAAGGGCACAGTAATGTGTCGATTAGCACTCAATTAAGAGTTCGTGGTCTCAATTTCACCAAGTAGTACAAAATAAACTATGCATTATGTTTCCAAAGCACACATTTAATCAGAGCATGTAACATATTTCAGGCAATTCAATTTGCAGTGTTTTGTTCTCTCATATCTTTAAGAGAAAGGGCAAATACCACACAGCACAAGTTAAATGTGATTTCACTCATATTTCAATAGCTGAAAAGGGCAAGGACAGACAACCTGTTTAACATTTCCATATTTAAAATGGCATCTTTAATATTTTATAAGAAATTAGAGGGAAATTATTAAATGTGGTATCGTGTAAACGCCATATGACAGATGATTTCTGCATGTACCATAGCAACTGCCCAAGAGAATAGTCTTTTGTCACATAAATGGCGTCTTCACACATCTCTCACCATTCCTCGGCAGCGTCGGTGACCCTAAAGGTTCCAATTCTGACTGCAGCTTCCAGACACAATCTGCCCTGTTGCTAGGCAACACTATCGGCACTGCCTGGCTACACATTTGCTTACTCCAGTCATGAGCTCGATCAAAATAAATCAAACTGCTTTTCTATTAGCGGGGGCATTTCAGTTGAAATAATAAGGATTCATTGAAGGACATTTACAAATGCTTAATGCTTAAATGACATTGGCCAATAGTTTCGAAAGGGAGTCAAATCTGATTTGAATGTCTAATTTCAACAGACTGGACTTTTACCGATTCATCCAGCTACAGCTAACTTTAGTGTTATAGACTTTGAACCATATGGCGTGAATCTCAGAATACATTCATGAATGGAGCCCAAAGTTGAAGCCATTTCACACTGACCTTGATGACAACATTAACTATCTAGAGAAACTCACTTCACACTATAGGTCAGGGGTCCTCAAAATTTGTCTCGCAAGACCCACTTTCCTGCATATGCTAATCAATATCTTCAGGATCATTAGAAAGTGTCAGGTAGATGAGTTTGATCAGGGCTAGATCTGAACTCTGCTGGAAAGTGGATCTCACGAGCCAGATTTGAGGAACCCTGCACTAGGTTCATCATTGTATTTTATTAAAAGAACAGAGAAAGTTGCTATTCAGCAAGAATGCATTAAATTGATCAAGTGACAGAAAAGACACTTAAAATAAAAAAGAAGATATTTAAGAATAAACGCTATAATTTTAAACTTTCTCTTTATTGAAGTATCCTGAGAAAAAGAAATGTAGCCCAATTTCCACACAAATAATAAGCCGCTTAACTGATATCAACATTGATAATAATAAAAAAATAGTTATTAAGCATCAAATCAGTATATTATAATCATTTCTGACGATTCGCGTGACACTGAAGCTGTTAACATACATATAAAATATAAAAAAAATATTTTAAACTGCTATAATATAAAAATTTTCACTATATGTTTGATCAAATAAATGCATCCAGCATAAAGGACATCAAGAACATTAAAAAAATCTTAACGACCACAGACTTCTGAACTTTGGAGTATACAATAAAATGCACAATATATTGAGCATTTTATTCATTTGTAGCAGAGCTGCTGATAAAAATTTTAAGGGTTCAGGGCAAAATTTACATGGTTGCTGACTGCCTTGTGACGAGAAATAGAAAACGTTCACAGAGAAAAGGCTCACAAGAGACTGGTTTTGAGTGAAAAAAGTTTTTGCTATTGTAGTCATTAATTCAAAAGTAATAATACAACACAAGGTGAACCAAGCCACATGACTATCCGGAATGAATGAACAGAGCGGTTGCCAAATAATCGGTCTAATTACGATCATGTAGCCACTGTGTCAGCAGGGACTTTCATTACTGGCTATTTTTATTTACTCCTTTCCCAAGGCTGGTGGGCAATAGGTAATCAGGATGGCAATCCTCTTTAAACCACTGGTTGCCAGCACCTTTGATGGAGGTCCAGAGAGCAGATGCACTGCAGGAGGTTGATAGCTGGAATATGAGTGTGGGTGTGCGATTGGATGGAAAATTTGGTGACTAATAGAGAGCTGACACAATGCTAACAGGCAAAATGATGTTGGGTAAAAGCAAAAAGAGAGACCATAAGACTTCAGTTTTCTTCTTTCAATGCAATCTGACATTTTTGAATGTGACAATTATTTTTTGTGTCCGTCTGTTTTTGGGGCTCTGTGTGTTTATGTGTAATATTCCCTCCAGGTTAATCACCCACAGAAATGTACCAAACCAACTTGGGGCCTGCTTAGTCCACAATATGTAAAATATCTACCTCAGCCCTATCGAGAGGATTTGGGATTTCACAGATCAGTGCCCTGGTGGCATGCTCCATGAACAGGGATCAGGAGACGGATTTGGACAAATCCGGAGCAAAGGCTTCGTTAAGAGTACACACTGGCTTTTGGGGTTTTATACTCGTCAACATATAACAAGCAGAACAGCACTAGGCCAGGAGGGAATGAAGACATTACATAAGGAGAAGACAATCACAAAAGAACCAAATGACTCTGAAGTAGCACCTTCACTAACTAAACTGCTCCTTTCATTCATGAGAACTGGGTTTCTTCACTTGCACCAAACTCAACACTTTTCACAAAAAAACATGAAATTGTTTTTTGGAGGAGAAGTTTTTCAGATTCTTCAATTGGCCTGGTCTATTATACCTTTAAAAGTCATTTATCTACACTTAACAAAACAGGATATAATAAACAGTCTGGATTCAGTCAGATTTACTGAACAGAAAGTATTGAAAGTATTCCATAATTATTATAGACATTTTCATGACTTTCCAGGTCTGGTTTAAAATTGTTCTGATATTTCCAGAATGTTGGAACCCTGGCAGTTGAACCTAAAGTGCAATGCATCTCCAAGCTGCTTACTCGCCTAATGTGAAAGCAGTATCCTGATAATGTGGTCGCTAAATTAAATATGTGACCCTGGACCAAAAGCCATTAAGCCAAAATCATTAGGATATTGAGTAAAGATCGTGTTCAAACTTAATTTTCGATTAGTATATGCATTGCTATGGACTTCAAAGTCAATTTTCTCAGTATTTAGATTTTTTTGCACCTTCCAGATATTCAAATAGTTCTACTGTATATTGACCAAATATTGTCTGATCCTAATAAACCATACATCAATGGAAAGCTTATTTATTCAGCTTTCAGATGATGTATAAATCTCAATTTTGACAAATTGACACTTAAGACCGTCATCCAGGGTCACATATGTGCTGCTTTCAAAGTGAAAAACTTTGATATGATCTAATGGCACTCACACGTGTTGCATGGCAAGGTTTTGAGTAACTATTAGATAAACTCCTGGATTAGCATTTCAGATAATATAGCCTGAGTAACTGGGAGAGGAATGATGGGCTATGACATACCAGGAGTGTCATAGTCCTTCTGATGATAATGTGCACTTATAAGCAGAGATGGGTTAATAATACACTACTAACAGTACATTCAAATAGCAAATAATTAACTATGCTATATCTCATCTATAATAGGTTATTTCAAAGACACCTGATTATACATGATGATATCTTCAGTGTGTGTGTGTGTGTGTGTGGGTGCGTTTACCTTCTGAGATGGCATGAGGTTTAATGATACAGCAGGTGCAGTCTGAGTACTTGGCTGTGTTGGAGGGACCGTGACCACTAGTGGAAGGGAAGAAGAACTCCAGCTCCTATATTGTATAATTAAAAGCACATAACCCAGTCATTTCCGATGCCTTTATTAACAAATCACTGGAAAATAAAGATCAACACAAGCTTGTGGTCTTGATTCATTTCTATTGACAGTTGCTTTTTTGTTACCCGTGCAGCAGATGACAATGAGTCTGACTCATGTCCTGCATTCTTAGTGCCATCTGTACCAAACTGGCCTCTGAGACTATTGGCTGCATCTTATTGTGCCATGCCAGAATCAGTCGGGCCCAGAACTTTTCTCTAAGTTGAAACTGCCTTGTCTCCCATCAGCTCCATAGCAATCATGGGACAGGAGCTCACAAACTGCACCAAATTACTGTTGTTGAAGAACACAACTGACTTTAGCAACTTTTGTTATGGTGTTTATGATTCAATTTGCGGTTAAAAACACGGTGTGTAATGCAAAGTCATGCCAAAGTCACTGTGACAATCTGGTTCAGGTGTCAGAGTCTCCTTCAAAAGCAGCCCTTACATATAAGTCAGTCATTGACTCAGGAAAGACTCACTTGTAAAAAAGACTTTGACTGATGTTCCGTGTAAAAGTCCGCTGCATGCTTCCTGTAAGAAAGCCATAAAAGAACACAGGGTTAATAAGTGATCTTGAAACCCAACCATCTCTTGACTGACTCCTATAGTGAAACAGAACATGAAATTAAGGAACTAAAAGCTTCAACTTCATACCATTTTTGTTGTATTTCTGTCCATTTATTAATTTGACTACGCGTCAACCAGTCTAAAAAATTAGATGACATGCTTAACACAACTTCCACATCTTCATTCTCTGACGAGAACTGTCACAGTCAATGAACAGCTGCTTGCTACTTTGAGGAAAGGTTAAAGCAGCAAAACCTGACCAGGCTAAAACAACAACGTCTATCAGAGAAGCTCTCCATGTCAGCATATTTCAAGAGGAAAAGGAAAGATTAACCCTCAGAATTTTCCATTCCCTAAAAAATGTGGCATGAAACCACATGTAGGGTGACATACAGAGAAAGATATTTTTTTTCTTTAAATTCATTGCAGCCATTTTGGATCATATTTCCTGCCAAATACATAAACTTTAATTTACTGTGAAATGGTTTAGCGCCTATGGGGAGTCTACAAATATTCATAGACATCCAAAAGATCTCCAAACGTTATTACTCCTCATACAATCATAAGCTATTATGACTGACACAAAATGATCTAACTTCCCTTTTGTACATATATTTTTTAAATGTTACATGTTGTTGGGCAAGTGTTGTTATTGTTAACTAAAACTAAAACCATTCAACTATTAACAACTATTAGAAATGTTTTCGGGAATTGTATTGAAATACATAGAATAAATTCTGAAACTGAAATAAAAATAAATGAAATCCATATAAATTACAAAAACTAATACAAATGACAAAATATCAGATTTAAGGGACAATTTAGTATTATATAAATAATACTAAAATAACACTGTCTTGGGCTTTCTTTTTCCATATGTTTGTTATGATGTTTGCATAGCAAATGCACTTAAATAACTGATGTACAGACTTTATTATTTTATCATTCTACCTTAGTGTTTGATGTGGGAGAAACAAAAATACATTCAGCTCATTTTAGCCTTGGTTGAAATTAACTTAATATTGTATACATAAAGCTCCCTGCTCTGCTTGGCTCATCTTTTTTATTACCCAGATTTGTAGTTATGAACACACAAGGTCACTAAGCCCTTTAGAGCCATTTTACTCTGAAACCACCTGGAAATGTTCTTAGATTTACTCCTAACAACTCCTCTAATCTGAAGGTCAAATCCACTGGTCTGAGTTGCTCAAGGGCACCGTTTAACTTTGTGAAAATTGTGACTTCAGAAACTCTCCAGATCTTGGTCACTTCTCCATGCGATTGAACACGCAGTCTTTGTGATAGATGATAGACTAGATTAGTGGTCGACCGATATATCGGCCGATATTTGGCATTTTTCAAATATCGGCATAGGCTTATAATTTTATAATTTTCTCATAATAATAAAAGTCAGATAGAATGGTTAAACAAAGTAATTAATGTATACAGAGAGTATTATAACAATTGCTTTTATATTAGGCCTATTAGTAATAGAAAGGCAAGGAATATAATACTTTCTCATTTGCCCTCGGCATTAAGCAAATCTTGTGAGGTGTGCGTGTGTATCCAGCATGATCGTCTGTTCTCTGTGTGCTGTAGGAATTGAATGCTTTAAACTTTAAACTCGTGATGCTTTATGCATTTTCCCACTTTCATATTCATGTCATTTTCACTGTGTGCTGTATGTAAAATGAGGGTTACCCTGTCTTCATTTGAGAAATATGATACCCAATGCACTCAAACTTCCCAGAATACTGAGTACCCTGTTGGTTACAGTGTTTACTTTGCTTTTAATTATATTTTGATTAAATATTTGTGGAAAATACTGTCATCTAAAGTATGTTTCTTGTACACATTATTATTTTTTTTACCCATTGTCAAATTATTTCAAATTTCTTATATATTAATAATGATTATTTCAAAAATTATATCGGCTTTATTTCGGCCACCCTGTTTTCCAAGATATTGGCAATGGCTGTCAAAAAAAAATATATATATATTTTTTTAAAACACATATTGGTCGACCGCTAATCCAGATCTCTAACATTTAAACTATCAGCCCCCATATTACCACAATTTCTGCAAACCATACGTTGGCCTTTACAAAACAGGCCAGAGAAATACTATCTGCAACTGCAACTGTAAACACAGCCTCTTTTCTCTAACGCTCTCCATTCTCACTACTTCAGTTAATAATTGCTGCATTGTGCTGTGAATGTAATCCATTCCTGGTACTGTGCAAAGGCAGCTATAATGAGATGCTCTGTAGCTTTATATTGCAAATTGTTTCAGAATACAGAACACAGAGTGTGCAATTCTTTCCTGACTTATTCTGTGTGTGCTAAAAATGTTTGGGGGCTCTGGGAAGAACAAATGCATGCCACTGATATACAGGTTAACATACAGAGCAAGCAGTGCATGATTTATTTGCTTTGACTTTGTCAAATCCACCCATTACAAGTTCTGAGAAATCCCTCCAGGGTTACTGAAACACCCCATTTGCATAATTAGTCATAAACTGACTTAAGCAAGAATTCCAGAGGCCCTTCTTTTCTTTGTAACTACTTACATTTTACTGAAGTACTGCTACCAATAGATAATTTTTGTGTGTGTGTGTGTGTGTGTGTGTGTGTGTGTGTGTGTGTGTGTGTGTGTGTGTGTGTGTGTGTGTGTGTGTGTGTGTGTGTGTGTGTGTGTGTGTGTGTGTGTGTGTATATATATATATATATATATATATATATATATATATATATATATATATATATATATAAATGTCTTACCATGTAAGTTTGGTCATTTTGGTTTTTGTGATTATAAGGATGGCATCAAAAATCATCTGAATAATGTTGCCAACTTTTTTGACAGCATCTGGCTTAATCATAGCCAAAGTCCTAAAGAAGACAAGACACAAGACATGAGTATAAAAACCAAAATAGAAAGTAAGAAGGGATGCCATGCGATAAAAACCAAAGTATCAACAAATTAGATATAAATTGTAACTTATTTAATCTATAAATATTGAGTAATTTGTTTTAATGAGTGAGTGAGTGTATGTACTGTATATGTGCATGTACTGGATTTTGGAACACTAGATTTAGTACTTCATAGCATATTATTAGATGTTTACAGATTTATTGAGAAGAATTTTTTGAAAGATATATAACATGCAAGACAAAGATGCCACTTTTTGCACAGTAAAATAATTAAACACAGGCACACATAGGCCTATCAAAGACAAAGGTGTCTCATACATAATGGAGCTATTCAGCACCATTATTTTTTAGCTCTTGTTCTTATTTTAAGTTTAGAGCTAATAATGCCAATTACTTGAAGCAATAATAAACAACTGCTGCTGTCAGACTTTACAAAGCCTGGTTGATTAACATATCAATAAGTCACTGAAAATCGAACAAGGTTTTCATTGAGTTATCATCATTTTAATCTGAAAGCCTAGTTACATTTTAATATTGTTTCTAATGATTTTTTTTTAAATGAATACTAATTATATTTCAAAATGTCAAATTATATTTACCCTAAGCATTAGATAACACTGCTGTCACAGCAATAGATATGATGCTCTGACTAAACAACGGCAATAGTAGTAGCCAGCTCAAATTTACATTGAAGAGTGCATATCGCCTCGAGTCTGTCCCTCTGTAATCCTTCCCAAATTTATATTCAAAGCATGCCACCATGAATCTCAAAGGACAGAAAGAGCAGTGGGAAACTGTGTGAATGTGATTGATATAAGAGATAAAAAAGGGAAGTGCTGACTAATTAAATCAGTAATCATTGCTCAGTGATTTTCACTAGTAGGAGACGCAGCAGTGCATCTTCACTTTATAAAAATTATATTAGCATGTGTTTAAGGAGGAGGGCCAACGGGAAAAAAACAGAATAAGGTAGCTAATGATTTTTTCTTGTGATATACATTAAGTTATTTACCACAATAAATTAAGATGACTAAAAATTTCAATAGAAATGTAAATAGTCCAGAAATCCAAAAATGTCTGCGTTCCAAACCTATATTACTTTCATTATTCATAATGAATCAGACTAATCTAACTGGGAAACTCAATGATCTTTTAAAGAATGTTACTAAACAGTTGCTGGTAGCCAGTGACTGCCATAGTATTATTGAGAGAGAGAAAAAACACTATGGAAGTCAATAGCTACCACCAACTTTAGTTAATAGAATTTGTTTTTATTTATATATTTTTCCAAATATCTACTTTTGCGTTCAACAGAAGTAAGAATTACATAAAACTTGAGGAAGGGACAACCTGAGGGTGAGTAAATGATTACACAATTTTAACTTTTGGATTTCTATAACAGTTTACTGGAAGGGAGGATTATCAGTAAATGATGACTTAAATGTAGGTCTTTTGTTATACAAAACTATTGCATTGCTTCAGAAAATTTGGATCTAGTTCATAAGTCATACTGGTGAACTTTATTTTAACATAATATATTGTGTGTCTGTGTATGTGTGTGTGTGTGTGTGCGTGTGTGTGCATGTGTGTGTGTGTGCGCACCAAATGTCCCCACAAGGATAGTAAAACCTTATGACGGGCCTGCGGTCCCCACATTGTTTCAAAAAAATTATTAAAACTAGTAAGTGATGTTTATCTGAAAATGTAACGATGCAAACAGGTTTTCTGTAAGGGGTAGGTTTAGGGTAAGGGGATAGAAAATTATGTTTGGTCAGTATAAAAGTAATAGAAGTCTGTGGAAAGTACCTACACTGCACAGAAAAAATGTGTGTGTGTCAGAGTGTGTGTGTGTGTGTGAGAACTTTTCTATAAAGTGATAAAGGGATTCTGTCATCATTCCCTCCCCTCATGACGAAACAAACCTGAAATCTGAGTAAAGGGACGCACCATCTCCACGGAGCCATCTTTAGGGTAGTAGAGCAGCTGGTATCGTCGCAGGAGAGCAGCGCTTGGGTCGTACCACTCAGCCAGAAAGGCAAAGCGCTCATCCTGTGCATAACACAACACACACAGCAAAACACACTGTCAAGCCAGGCACGGCAGGGGAATGTCACTGATCTGACCCTCATGCTTGGACAGGGAGTCACAACAGCCACAACAGCCGTGCTCTGACCCTCAACACAGACAGGCAGCTGGGTCTGCTAACGTGCGGAGTCAGAGGTTTAGACCCCTTTGATCCCCCGGGGAGCCACTGTCCAGCTGCTGGAGCTACTGCTCCTGAAACTGTGCGCTACACACTTGTGCAAACATTAGGGCTGCACAAGTATAGAAACTATCAAAAGATCAACAGACTACGGATAATATATTTTAAATTCATATAGTCATCAGAAATGTTGTGTGGGGTCATGTGATGAGGAGGGGACTTTATACTATTGCCTACTCATGGAGATGGAATGAAAATTGGTCCTTTATATTTATACTACTAAAAAAAGAGCTTGAAAACAAAACACAAAACAACCTAAAATGCTAATACAATGTCCAAACCCCACACAAAGTTAAAAAGTGACAAGCAATAAAAAGCTCAATTTGAATAAATTAATGTATTTTTTTTTTCATGTCCAGTCATGTTTGCCAACAAAACAAAACCATAAAACAAAACAACAAAACTAATAATAATAAAATAAATAAATAAAAGTGCACTGCATATTGTTTGAATTTGCGCACTACTTGCATCATTTATACTACAAAAGGCATAGAATAGTACATGCAAATTAGGAAGAGACACCTATGGTGACTAAACAATTAATCAACACATTCAATATAGAGAGAACTGGTAGACAAAATGCTATATATATATATATATATACACACACACACACACACACACACACACACACACACATTATATATAAAAATGTATATGTATTAAAATATATCTAAAGCAGGAGCCTTGGCATATTGACATTTTCATTAAATAAGAGTATTAGTCATAGCGTAGATTTCATGAGTAGGCTATTTACAGGACTTGTTGAAAACGAAGTATGTAAACAAGTTATTAAAATAGACAGCATATAAATCTCTGTAAGTGTGACTGTTTTTTGTTTCACATTAAGCGGCTGGTTTCACCTTGACACCAACTCAGAGGTGCCCTTGAACAAAACATGGAGAGCAAGCATGTTGGTGTGATCTTTGTTCCCCACAGAGCGCCACCTTGTGGGTGAAATTCATAGCACAGGCTGCAATTCGGGGTGATTTGGTGAGAAATAAACTATGAATCTACTTTTGATCAGTGGACATCAAAACTCAAGCGAATAACAGCATGCCTACAACAGTGACCCATAAGATTAATTTATATTCATAATAACTGGCAGATAATCATCATCGGTAAATATCAGACTGGCAGTGTTTTAATGTTGCATAGGCACTATCCCATCCATCCTTCAGGCCCTATGCGGCTAATTCATAGCAGCAACATGTCAACACTGAGCCCAAACACGGCATCACATTATCCTAACTAATTTAACAAGAGCTCATTAGTGCATCAGCAACATAACGCGAATGCTTTCTCATTCATCAAACTGTAGAGACACAGTGAGAATCCTTTTCACGTAATTGAGCTATCTTGAATCTAACAGGGCCTCTTCCCCCAAACAAGAGCTATTTTTACCCCTCAGTCAGCTGGGACAGAGATAATATTGACAATGAACAGCCTTCTTTGTACAAATACGCTGAGGCACAGGTCTGAAAAGCCATAAATCACATCTGGAGGCTATATTAGTGTCACATTAGGATTTCCACAGTGAAGATTTGTGCCAGAGCTAAAAGTTCTAGGTGCTGTACTGAAATTGATAGTTATTATCACCTCTCATACGAGGCCTTATAACAGTCATCAAGAGGTAAAGAAATGTTAAGACTGTTGAAACATTGTCCCCCACAGCACATTAAACTATTTACATACTGAAAATATTATGTTACTAAGGAAGTTTGTCTTTATTTTTCTATTACTGATTTTTTTTTTTTTTAAATCAATGATACATTTACTTTTAAGGAAAACGAATTGTGGCATCTTTCTTTTCTTTTTCTTTTTTTCATTTTCTTTGTTTTGTTAAAAGTTGTTTGGAAAAGCAATGATGAATTTAAAATTTCTTGTGCATTATATGTAATGTGACTTGACTTTATTTCAAAGAAGTAAAAATAAATTATATATTAAGACTTGTTTTCTGAAAAATGTATCCAAGTGTATGCTTAAAACAAGAAAACATATCAATGGGGGAAGAAAAATAATCTTGTTTTCACTCTAAATTAAGCTTATTTGTCTTACCCCACTGACAGATATTTTCTTTTTTCTTTGCGTCTTGAAAATATATCTTGATTTAATAGTGTTTAGATATTTGTAATGGAAAACAAGACAAAAACATTGAGTAATCATTATTTTGCTGTGTGGTGCAGTGCAGCTTTGGAATATGACAGAAACAACTGATATATTACAACGCTAGCCTACATTTTCATGAGCAAGATAACTGCAGTGTTTGGTTTTCCAGTCTGAAAGAGTACATTTCTGCTTGTAGTCACCCCCTACAGCACAAAGGAGCTATATTTCCACATTCTGCCTGGGTCCAAAGTTACCTGAGGATCTGTACTGTTTGTCTAAGAAGAAATATGGAACGTTTTTTCCTCTGTCGTTGTTGTACTTAAGTGAAAGCATCACAAAAACCCTTTTTTTTTTTATTTGAATGGAATGAAAGCAGGAATTAAGGCATTTTGAGGGGGTTAAATTAACATTCCAGCACCACAAAATCACAGACTCCTGGTTAATGATCCTGGCCCGATCGAACTGGAAATAGTTGGGCTTATCTACCACCTCTAAAGCTGAAAAATAGGGCTTTCCTCTCAGAGCCCTTCTTGGAAGCTGAGACTTTCTCAGACACCTGCTGTTGCCCTCTGCTATCACTGCAAACATGTCATGCTGTCTGCATGGAGATGGATCAATGTACACTACTTAAGGAGACAGAATGTGAATTGGAAAATAAACATAGTGTAGGAGCACAACAGAGCAAGTAGATGATGGTGAAAGTATCCTGTTACCCAAAAAATAACAAGGCTCAGCTTGTTGAGCAAATGACACTAAAAAAGCATATCATTCCACTTAATGACATTAAAGCGTCTGACTGAACTGGATCTCTAATTTCAGTGGACAATGGCATCCTCCAGCTTCAATATGATGTTGTAGAGCCTCAAGCCAGACAGCTAGCTTTCAAATACAGTTAAAAACAGTTAAGCAGCTTACTGAAACCAGCCAAAACTACATTTAGTCAGATCCATTTTCTTGATTTTTTCCTTTTGTTACTCAAAGAAGCATAAGGAGGCCAATGCTGACATCTACTGGCAGACAAATGAGAGCATTCGGTACGTCGAGAGCTTTTAGATATATTATTTGACAAATTATGCCGTTGCAAAACTGTTTTGCTTTGTAAATTATTATGCATTATCTTCATTTAACTAGGATTTAAATACGTTAGCCTAGACGTTTGTTTACTTGCTTCTTCACTTGTTTTGACTTAATGCATCGCTTTATTACAGTTTACATGAGATATGTACTTATGCTATTTAATATTTAGTGCAGACAACACGATTAATCTCAAAGGTTTATGTGAATTGAGTTTCTTTTATTGGGGAAAACCATGGGGAAAACAAACGCCTTCCACTAAAACAACAACAAACATTCATGGTCATATGAGTTGAGTCCATTAATACTCATATCCAAAGAATGGAAAAAATATATATACCTTCTCACTTACCATGTCTGAATTATTTTAAAGTAATGATAACATTTGTTGACTGACAGCCTTTCTTTCGCCTCGCTGTTAAGTCCCATCACCATTGCAACAGCATCAAACGGGCTACCGTCGAATAAAATAATAAACTATTCCTCCTGTGAGCTCGTAACTATATTGCGTGGTGTTTTAGCATTCAGCTAAATTCGATTTTAAGTGTGATGAGTAAACAGACGTTAAGGGCGCCAATAGTTTACTTATACGAGTCTTACTGTAACCCGGAAGTAGTTTCTGACCACTCGCACATGGGTTTGTTATGGTGTGGACTTTGACACTGTAGTAGTTTCGCTTCGCTATTGTTATGCAGAGCTTCTTACCAGCGCTATGACTACAATTTAAAATCCTTCTAAATTAAGTTTTATCTTAAAAAGTTGCTAATCTCTGACAATGTAAGGATTTCAATTACAGGAAGTTACTTTTACTTATTGTTTACAATGACAAGTGTAATCACGCATATATTGTATTTGCAGGGAGATCCACTAGTATGGAGTGCAATAATTTTGCATACAAATCCACAGGCCATTAAGTACGTACATTACAGGTAATTATAGGCTTTATTATGTTATGTACCTGAGTTGTCAAGCAATCTCTGAAGTGTGAAATGTCATACCTGATGTAAAATATGTTTGCTCTGTATTTATTATACATACAGTGGTTTATTTAATTATTTTAGTTTTATTTTTGAAAAAGTGTTAAATGTAGTGCAGTAAAGACATTTAAATTACGTCAATTATGTCGTAATAATGACAAACAAGAAAATATGTCGTTAAAATGACATAACATCTCATTATTATAACAGAATATGTGAATATGTGTTTGGCAGCAGTGCAAATAAATAAATAATAATAAATAAATGTTTCCTATTCATTAAAGAATTCTGGACAAAATATATATATCTGAAAAGACTGGAGTAATGGCTGCTGAAAATTCAGCTTTACCGTCACAGGGGAAGTTTTCTTTTTTAAAATACATTAAAATAGAAAACTGTTATTGTAGATTTTAACAATATTTCACAATATCCGTTTTTTTAACTGTAATTTTGTATAATAAATACATAAAATAAATACAGCCTTGGTGGACATAAAATACTTGATTCAAAAACATTTTAATGACCCCAAACTTTTCCCCAAATATTTTCCTTCATACATGTATTTACATTTTATCATTTCTATCCAAAAATCTCTCCGTCCTATCAGTCGTTTGCATGCCTCTATTCTGTGAAAATAACTATTTAACATTTGAGGAATGATTGATTTAACTTGTTTTAATAGATATCTTCAAAGCGGTTCTGATGTTATAACAACAGTCACATATCAGGCCAGCATTGAGGGGTTTGTAAAATATCTTGATCTCCGTCCCGAGAAGGCTCAGCAGTTGATAATGTCAGGGGTTCAACTGGCAAAAGAGACAGTCCATGAGTTCATGTCTCACGTGTACAGTGTAATCTAAAAAAAAATGAGTAATTCCCCCAGAAGACAGAAGAGAGCCTGTGGTTGCAGGTTCAGTGGGTCCATATGGGGCATTTTTACATGATGGGTCAGAGTACACAGGAGCCTATGAGGACAAGATGACAGTGGAGGTAATGCAGGATGAAGCTCTCTGTCCACCCAAGCCGCCAACACATAAGAATATCAAGTGCATGTTTTCTCTTTTGTCCTAGGAGTTGAAAGACTGGCACCGTCCGCAGATTCAGTGCTTAGTAAAAGCCGGAGCTGATCTTGTTGCCATGGAGACCCTTCCAGGTCTCAGAGGCGGAGACTTTGGTGGAAGTACTCAGAGAATTTGTTGAAGCTAAAGCCAGGGTTTCCTTTTCTTATAAGGTGACTGATACATTGCATTATATGATATGTTATCTTATGCCAAATTTCATTCATAAAACACTTGCAACTGTTTATGCTCATGAGGTAGACATTGCTACTAATGCAGTTCATGTGTTTCCTGACATTCATAATATTTCAAGCGGGAGGAGATTATCTGAGGTGGTTCAGGTGGCTTGTAGGTCCTCACAGCTGGTGGCCGTAGGGGTGAACTGTTGTCCTGCTCCGTTAGTGAAACTGCTTCTAGAGTCAGCCAAGTCACACAAGAAAGCAGATTTGAGCTGGGTGGTCTATCCTAACAGTGGAGAAGAATGGGACCCCAAGACAGGGTAGGGTTAATCATAAGTTACAATAGAAAGTTATAATTGCTATTGATTTTTGTTTCCATTGAAAATTTCAAGGACCGGAATAAAACAAAAAACAAAACAAATGCACATTTATTTTTGATTGTTTCATCACAGAAATCTTCCCTATCTTAAATAATCGCTCTTTTCTACATCTTTTATTTCTATTTTTGAGATCATATTTATACAGACAAGGCTGTTGTCTGTATTTCATTAAAGAAAAAAATAAACACATTTCATAGGGCTTTAAAACTGAAATTTGGTAAATTGTGTAAGTTCCATGATTTCAAATAAGAAAGACTTTTCTAATGAACAACAACTTAGTATAACCATAAAAATAAAATAAAAAGAGGAATTTAGAGAAAATGGAATTTAGAGAAAAAAAATCAAATGGAATTTGGGGAAAAATAAGAAAGATTTCATGCAACTGTTTTCAGTATTGATAGACAATATTATAGGTTTTATTGCAGCCTTGGTGAGCACGAGATCCTTCTTTTTTTTTTTTAAATAAACAAAAAACAATCCAAAAAACACAGAGGTAAAACATGTGGGAATCCTGAACTTATTTACTGACTTGTCTCAATAGTTTGATTGTGTGGCTGTTCTGTGGCTATTTCAGATGGAAAACTAAAAAAGGACGTCATTTGCCAAACTAAATCTCGACTGGAAAGAATGAGGGGCTTTGTGGATTGGTTGGTATTGTTTTGTACCAGTAAATAAGCTTTACTGTAAACTTATACTACGACTTGTTCTTTCCAGTTACGCTGACTCACGGAGTGTTGAATTCTGTCAACAGTTGGCTGCTGCCGTGTTGGTCCTGCTGATATAACTGAGCTGAAAGAACAACTACATGTGTAGCCATGACTCATCAAGCACCATGACATCATTTAGTTGATTCTGAAATAATGCAGTGATGTGTAAGAAGATGTATAAAGATTTTATTTATAATTAAAAATAATACCAACACACTAGATTCACATGAGTATGAGATTTGTTATGACTTGCACATCATACATTAGATGTTGCTGTGTTAAAGGAAAACCAAATCACTATTCACATGACATGGAAGCAATCATGCAATCGTAGCTCACAGCGTTTCACAAAGAACGTGATTGTAATCTTTCAAGTTGCTATTTACAATAAGATGGCACCATCTTATTGGACTGTCACAATCAGATCCATTGACATATCAAATTGTCACATTATTAAACAGTCTGATGTCTTTATAACGACGTTGACATAGTTTGTTTTTTTAGACTTACACTAATAAAGCCATTTTTTTCTTCATAAAGAACAGTGTCCTTTTTCAGTACATACTGTCCTCCAATGATCTACCATCAGTAGCATAAAAATCCACCAAATAGCATGTAACTGAAATAAAATGATGCTAAATATTCACTTCATGTTCTTAGTACACTTAAGGTGCGGTCACACCTTTAGTGCAGTTAATTGCACATTCATATAATGATTAGTTTACCCAAAATATGTTTAAAGAAAGCAGCATTTTGACCTACAGGACGTGACTCAATGTCTTGGAGAGAGAGCATTTTTAAAGGGGTGGTATGATGCTTTTTTAAAGATCATTATTTTGTGCATTTGGTGTAACAGAATACGTTGACGTAAAAAAAAACAAAAAAAAAACCATTTATTCAAATACTTTACATTATTGTAGGTCCTCTATGCCCTGCCTCTCTCAAAAGCATAGTTTTCTACAAAGTCCCTCCTTCCGACAATCGCAGTCTGCTCTGATTGGCCAACTGACCACCGCAAGCACTTGACGGAAATTTAACACCCCTTTCCAAAATTGCGAGCTTCATCTTTCAAAATTTAATAATGTACTTTGTTTTACCATCAATTCAAGCCCAAAAGGGGAACAGAGTCGTGTGACAGACACAAGTGATGAAGCTCGTATGTGTTTGCAGTGCACAAGCCACGCATGGTTAAGACGGGTGTCTCCACTGTGTGACCCTGTCTCTCTCTCTCTCTCACACACACACGCACGATTCAGACGAGCCAGGTTGTCGTAGCAAAGTCAAAATTACCTCCTCTTCTAGGATCACGATAAACTGCGTTGCTGTTCTGTTGAAAGTAATCTTAAAACTTCCTATATGGATCTACTTTCGGAAGGCCAAATAAAGTGCTTTTGCTTTCCCCTATATACACACACCATCTCCCTGACATGGCTGCTTCAACACTTACTGTGGTTACTGATACCACACCTTATTTCTTTGTGTGAACATTTGGGCGGCATTACGCAAATATTTCCACATAGTGACGTAGACATGTGGGTGTGTGTTTGAACAAACAGTTTTAGGGGGGCGTGGTAGTCCTAAATTTGATAAAGAACATCTCTTTGGATTTGAGACTTTAGTCTTTGCAACTTTACAGATCTTCTTCATGTACCAAGAGCTTTTAATACTCCAAAGAGAAAGAAACATTTTAAATCGCATCATATGACCCCTTTAAGTATTTCTAATCTTAATTTAATGCCACATTAATGAGGGCTCTGGAATTTGCTGTAAAATTGTGGCACCCTCCACAAATGGCTTCTTCCTTATAATTACCGGAGCATTAACCCCAACTTTTGGCTTGCAACCTCGTCTATGATATGCAATTCTAACTTTCCACTATTGCTAACAACATGGGAAGGTAAATATTCGTGTTTAAAACTGTCGAAAACTCAATTGGCTCATCAGGAGGAGGGTTGGACGCTTTAGATTTAGTCAGTTATGTCTTCATCTAGGTCACTGTCTGGAGAGCTTCTGTGCCTGTACTCTGCTGTGTTGGACAAACGCTTCCAGGCATTCTCAGACTTGTTCCCCATACTGAGGGATCTGCCCAGACGTTTCCCTGCTCGCTCCTCAGAACCGTCCTCTGGCGCAGCTTGACCTCTGTGTTCTGGAGCCTGATGTTGGAGATCATGCCTCAGATTTTCCAAATTCAGTGCCCATGGTCCCAACTTTTGCCAGTTGACTCTCTGGAAGGCCATGATGCAGTGCAGATTGCCTCCAACCTATAAGGAAATCAGGATGCAACATTCAGACACTGTCCTAAAGACATATTTCTTTATAATATTTAGGTTATTGTAGAAATACCATCACCATAGTCCGAAGTTCCTTACTTTTTTGGTTTTGCGATACTGAATGCCTCTCTCTATGTGGCGAATGTCAAAGTATTCTGGGTTTTGGGTGTTCAGATCCGTCACAATATCTGCCCATCTGATTGTAAACAAGGTCAGAAATGCAGAATCATAATTTGTTCATAATTTCACCAAAGAAAACAATGCCATAAAATGAACCATACTTTTTACAGTGGATTGCAGGGTGTTTCCTGCTTGGTTCACCAATGAGAATCCAGTGCTCCATCTCATTAAGCGGCAGTGGCCCCCTGTAAAAACAAATTAATTAATTCTTGATTAGATTAAGATCTTATAATAGTGGTAGAGGTTAATACAGTAGTTTATGTTTTCATGACTTTTGATAATATGATACTGGTGCACCACAATAAGTGTGGCCCAGGGTCAGTATTAAGCAATAAATGAATGGCAAATTTGGGGTATGTTATACCTGTAAGCTTTGGCTGCTTTTAGTGGTGTAGCTTCATAGCCCACAGGACAGAAGTAGTGATTCTGACAGTGGTAAATGTAGGCCATGGACTCGTCTTTAAGCCCCTGCGTCAGCTTCAGCAGTGCCCCCTCAGCTAGAATGAAGAAACATGCTCTACCACAATATAATGTGCTCTAACAATATATAAACTATAAATCCGATTTCAAAAAAGTTGGGACACTACAAATTGTGAATAGAAAAGGAATGGAATAATTTACAAATATCATAAACTTATATTTTATTCACAATAGAATATAGATAACATATCGAATGTTGAAAGTGAGACATTTTGAAATGTCATGGCAAATATTGGCTCATTTTGGAATTCATGTGAGCTACACATTCCAAAAATGTTGGGACAGGTAGCAATAAGAGTAAAAGAATAGCTGGGGGACCAATTTTCAACTTATTAGGTCAATTGGCAACATGATTGGGTATAAAAAGAGCCTCTCAGAGTGGCAGTGTCTCTCAGAAGTCAAGATGGGCAGAGGATCACCAATTCCCCCAATGCTGTGGGAAAAAATAGTGGAGCAAAACTGCAAAGAGTTTGAAGTTATCATCATCTACAGTGCATAATATCATGCAAAGATTCAGAGAATCTGGAACAATCTCTGTGCGTAAGGGTCAAGGCCAGAAAACAATACTGGATGTCTGTGATCTTCAGGCCCTTATACAGCACTGCATCACATACAGGAATGCTACTGTAATGGAAAATTACAAGATGAGCTCAGGAATACTTCCAGAAAACATTGTCGGTGAACACAATCCACCGTACCATTCGCCGTTGCCGGCTAAAACTCTATAGGTCAAAAAAGAAGCCATATCTAAACATGATCCAGAAGCGCAGGCGTTATCTCTGGGCCAAGGCTCATTTAAAATGGACTGTGGCAAAGTTAAAAACTGTTCTGTAGTCAGACAAATCAAAATTTGAAGTTCTTTTTGGCAAACTGGGACGCCATGTCATCCGGACTAAAGAGGACAAGGACAACCCAAGTTGTTATCAGCTCTCAGTTCAGAAGCCTTCATCTCTGATGGTATTGGGTTGCATGAGTGCATGTGGCATGGGCAGCTTACGCATCTGGAAAGGCACCATCATTGCTGAAAGGTATATCCAAGTTCTAGAACAACATGTGCTCCCAACCAGACATCATCTCTTTCAGGGAAGACCTTGCATTTTCCAACATGACAATGAAATGGCCAGCCTGCAGTCCAGATCTTTCACCCATAGAAAACATTTGGCGCATCATAAAGAGGAAGATGCAAAAAAAAAAGAGCTAAGACAATTAAGCAACTATAAGTCTGTATTAGACAAGAAAGGGACAACATTCCTATTCCTAAACTTGAGCAACTTGTCTCCTCAGTCCCCAGACGTTTGCAAACTGTTAAAAAAAGAAGAGGGGATGCCACACAGTGGTAAAAATGGCCTTGACCCGACTTTTTTTTAGATGTGTCAATGCCATGAAATTTACATTTTCTCAGTTAAAACATTTGATATGTCATCTATGTTATATTCTGAATAAAATATAGAAATTTGAAACTTCCACATCATGGCATTCTGTTTTTATTCACATTTTGTACAGTGTCCCAACTTTTTTGGAATCAGATTTGTACATCTGAAAGAAGGCTAAACATAAAAGAATAAGGAGATATTATGTGGACTGGATATTGCATTTAAAATACTGTCTGCTTCAACTACATAAAAAGCTTGTTTGAAGAAACAATATGCTGCTATAGCCTCTTTTCTTATGAAAAATGATTGAAAATTCACACACCTGTCTCTCCCGCTGTCTTGTGCTTGCCATGAGGTTTGTACAGAATGTAAGAGCATCCGCGAACACGAAAATTATCGTTGATTTGTCTGAACCATCTGCAGCAATATAAAAATAGAAAACATACAGGACATTTGATTTTTTATTGAACACTGTACTAATATTTCACTTTATTACTGTTTTGCCTGTATTTTGATCAAATAAATGCAATAAATGGTGAACATAAAGTGACATCTTTTAAGACCCCAAACCTTTGAACAGTGATCGAATGAATCAAAAATTAATTCATGAAACAGTTGAAAAGCAATAAATACAGTAATCTTACCGCATCAAAGTGGCATTGCCAGTGAATGGTCCAAACTTGATGTCTTCAAACGGAGGCTGGAAACCAAGTATGTGAAGGGCTTCTTCTTGAGAAATAGGTGGGAGACTAAAAAAAAATCCCAAAGTTACTCTTTGCAATTTCTACCAGACCAGTTTAGAAATCTTAAAATAGATCAAATGAATGTGCTGTTTTTGCGCCGAAAAATACCCATTCCTTTGTATATTTTAGAACAGCTCTATTCAAAGTTTCTATAATTCACCATCTGAAATATTATCGTCAAATGAAAAATGTGCTCATACATTTCATCAGGGAACACACAGACCTGCCTGCTCCTAAAGTACTGTAGAGAAAGTTCCAACAGGAGACAAGAGAGGAGATCCCACATGAGGTCTTATACTGGGGGCGGCTGATGCAGTACCTAGAACATCAGAGGGAACGGTTGTTAAACTTGCACTCTTTGAGTCTCATTTCTCCTTCCAATGAGTGAATTACCATCTACGGAGGTCCAAGACTTTTCTCTGTTTGATCTCCTCCAGAGACGCTTGTGCTGGGAGATCTTGCAGGTTTCTGCTCGGCCTGTCAGATGATTTCATTTTCTTAGAGTTGAATTTCTTTAAATTACCTGAGAAACAACACAGACTTAATCATTTAATAACATTCTAAGTAATATATTAAGACTCATGCTGGTCAAATTAACACTCACATATCTACTAGGATCAAGTAGATATATTAGCTGTAGGGGGGATAAAGGCAGGCTCAATGTTTAGCTTCATTAAACATACGTAGAGAGCATGATGATTATCATTCCAAATTTACCCTGTGCTCTTCGTCTCGGCAACGATTCCTCAGATCAGCAATCGTGTAGCCATCCGTAGACTTTCTTTTGTTCAAGTAATGAGTGATGGCACACATCCAATACATTCTTTCTATAAAGTCTTAAATCTGGCATTAATTACAAATTTAAACATAGTCTGTTAGGTTCTGTGAGGTGAAAACCATGTGTCACAGTCACTAGTGTCAATAAGGCCATCTCTGGAGTTACATAAACCACAGCAGATGGACAGTATGAGCTCATTTTCCTGGCATATTATTGCTCAACAGCTTGTAGTTTTCCCCGTATTTTATAATTAGTTTTAGTCAGTTTTTTTAATCAGTTTTTTTATAATAAATTTTATATTAGAATTATCTTCTGCTCACCAAGCCTGCATTTATTTGATCCAAAACACAATAAAAGCAGTAATATTGTGAAATAGTTTTACTAATTAAAATAACCGCTTTCTATTAGAATTCATTTTTAAATAATGTATTCCTGTGATCGCCAAGCTGATTTTTTTTTTACTTCAGTCCAGTCACACGATCCTTTTCTGATTTGCTGCTCAAAAAACACATTATTATAATAATTATTAATATAAATATGTTGAAAACATCTGAGTAGAATTGTTTCAGATTGCTTTAATCAAAAGAAAGTTCAGAAGAACAGCATTTATCTGAAATTTATATTTTTTTATACATTATAAATGTCTTTATCATCATTCACCTTGGGCTATGAAGCTTTTGATTAATTTGATGCCCCCCCCCAAAAAAAATAAAAAAAATAATAAATTATACTGATTTCAAGCTTTTGAATGGTAAATTGTATAATGTTAAAAAAATATTTTTATTTCAGATAAATGCTGATCTTTTTATATTTCTATTCATCAAAAAATCCTTAGATAAAAAATGTACCCAACTGTTTTAAATATTAATATTATTTATTAGTTTTTATTAATAAAAACTAAATGCTTCTTGAACAGCAAATCAGCATATTAGAATGATTTCTGAAGGATCACGTGGCACTGAAGACTGGAGTAATGATGCATGGAAATGTTGCGAAATGTTATATATTGTCAAATTCTGGAAGAACTTATAAAAAAATAAAACAAACAATATATATATATATATATATATATATATATATATATATATATATATATATATATATATATATATATATATATATATATATATATATATATATATAATTGATTAGTACTATCAACAGAATCTCAATTAATGATTTTACTGACTTCAGCAGATTGAAATAACTATGAATGTATATATGTATAAACACACACACACACAAACACACACACACAGTACAGTAGTCAACATTTAAAGACACTTACTTGTTCTGGCTTTCCGTGTTAAAACCGCATCAAAATCAGAGGTGTCAATCTCCCAGGCGAGCACAGGCTTGTTGCTGGATGACACAACCTCCATATCACAGTTCCCCCCTGAGTGACTCTGGGAAGGGGTTGTAGCGCTGGTCTTGACTAATGATGTGGTGTCTGGGTTGCTCAGTGGCGTATCTTCAGATGTGTTAATGGGTCGGGCTCGGTTGAGCAGTGCATAGTCCGAGCAGACGGTGTAGAACTTCTCTCGGGAGTGTGTTACAGGGCAGGTCCATGGAAGCTGGAGCTCTGCGCTGGAGGCCCGTCGTACCCGCAGCGCATCATGCGTCATCGGACTCAGGAAGCTGCGCTCACGCTCATCCTCTCTGGCTGGGGCCCGTGATGGGGCCTCCTGATCAGTACCAGCAGATACCTTGGCGCCTTCACTTTCCACAGTGTTAGGCATTGAACGAAGAACTGGGATGATGGTCAAGAGAATAAGCTACAGATGTGCTCCAGCTGCCACGTACTTGATCCAAGAAGAGAGCTCAAAGAAGGAATCTCATCCAATGACTACAATTAAGAACAAGACAAACAGACATATACTTAGAAACTGAATAGATGAAGAAATGTATGATATATATAAAATTAAATAAAAGCAATTATTATAAGGTTTTTCTGTCATACAATTTTGATCAATAAAAAGGGCATTGATTTGAAATAGAAATCATTTGTCTGTACTGGCAAATGGCTTTCGTTTTAATGCATCCTTGCTCAATAATAGTAATTTAAAAATAAATAAACAAACAAACAGACCTCTTTTTTTTTATCAAACCTATTCAAATGAATTTCTGAGACATGTGCATCAGTGTTTTTCTTAGGGTTATGCCAAGTATAGAAATACAACCGTCACAGTCATGAGGATATCTGATTCAAGGTTATTTGTCACAAGATTACATATGTTGAATATGCCACACGGATCCCTAAATAGGAATAATATTTTAATAATTGCTTTGAATTTTTGCCTTTTTCATGGATCTAACAACTAACATAACCAGTTCTGGGAAGTAACTGATTACATGCAATCTGGATTATGTAATCAGATTCCAAAAATTAAGTACTTGTATTACATTTTAAAATGCTCATATGGTTACTTTTTCATGGATTGAATGATTACATACTGTATTTCCTTATTTAAATGTTCCTTTCTAAAAAAAATGCTACGTCATTCCATTTAGCTTCGAGTAAATTCTCAAAAATAGACGGAATTTAATATTTCAAGGAATACATTTTTCTCTTTTGCTTTTTATGTCAATGGGGTACATTTGATGGTAAGCTTAAGACAAGTTTGATAAAAAGTAGTGAAAATACATCATCTAAAAGGAGCAACTGTTACTAACAACAGTTTTCAGCATGTTATCTGTACTCAGTAGTTTGTAAGTGATCTTCCCAGCTCTGAGCGTAACTACAACCATTAATGTGCACAAAAACAAAGGATTTTTTGTGAACTTTAAGGTGTGGTATGAGACTGTTGCCTCCATTGATTACATAGTCCTAAACTAGGCCAGAGACTGCTATAGATGAAATGTTGAATGAAAATAATAGGCCAGTCACAGCTGACACTGACAGCAGCTTTAAACTATGTTTCGCCGTTTACAGATGGAAGCATCGTACCACGTGGTTGAATTGCTCCTACATCATCATCATCGTCAACAGTAACCAATGTTTAGGTCATTCTGCATCGATGACGGTCGGCAGGCAAGGCAACAATACACTCCAGGACATGATTAACGTACAAGATAAACCGCCGCAATATACGTTTACACCACAACAGACACCGTGTAAATAAGACAGACACATGAATACAGTAATAGCTAAGCAGCATCAACATAGCCATCAAAAGGCTCTACAAAAGAACATCACGACGCAAACATTTATCCATTGTTACGTAATCATCATTAAAATAATGGAAAAATAGCAAATTTGCACCTACTTGGCCAATTCTGCAAGAATAAATTCATTATAATGCGCTGCGCGACCTCTCTGTTGGATTACCTAACATTAGTTGTGTTTCAACGGACTCTACCAATCTCAAACACAGGGGTGTTGTACGACATAATAAATTGAAATCTTTTTTTACATCGGATTTAAACGGTCTAAACGACAGTCTAACATAATAATATACATATTTTAAGAATGTCTGTATAAAACATTTCATGTTATGGCAAATAGTTTTGTAAATGTAGATAGTCTGTATGATAGTTCCAGTTGGTAAAATCTTTCAGAGGAAGAAGAGCGTGGTTGTTTTAAAAGTGGACAGAACTCCTCGAACTGCTTGCTTGCTAACTGAACTGAACTGAAGCGGTGCAAGTCAAGCCCGGAGTAGGTGAGCAACAGTAAAGCGTGTTTATGAATTATGACTGAAAACTAAAGGGATTCCATGATGAAACGATTTATTGAAAATGTTTACCACGTTACAAAGGCATATGCATTAGCATTTTTGCAGTTTAAGATTTAACCTGCAGAAAGTGACCCGATTAAAAGTTTGTATAGATATGGAGATAACGACAAAAATAAAGAAAATATGTTTAATTGTCATGTATATTATGTTGTCTATTTTTGTTATACTCATCATGCAAATCTTTAACTTATATCACGTCAGATTTCATGTTAACTTGATTACACATTCCTTTACGGAACCCTTATGACCTACTTGCTATGTCTCACCTTAATAACAAATGGTGCAACCCAGTACTGAGTTGGTTACAAATTAACTAGTTACTAATCTCCATAGTTTCATTCCAACTCTGTTTTCCTTGTTGTAAATGATTAAATGCCTTTACCAAACCAATGTTTCCAGAATCTAAGCAGCATGGCTCAGAAGCTGCTGATAATCGACACAGACTGTGGCATAGATGATGCTCTGGCTATCATAGTAGCCCTGGCAGCTCCTGGTGTGAAGGTGTTGGGCATCACCTGCTGCTTCGGGAACACTGATGTGGATAATGTGTGTCAGAATGTGATGCGGGTTCTGACAGTCTGTCAACAAACCCAGGTGAGTGCAATTGTAGGAGTACCAAAACAGTTGTCAAGACCTAATATGATGTTAAGATCACATCGTATTGCATTGTTTGATCTCAGATTCCAGTTTTTAAAGGGTCTGCTGGTCCTCTAATCGGACCTGTGACAGGATTTAAAGATCACTTTGGCACAGATGGACTTGGAGATGTTCTGGAGAACTCAGAGATTTGGAAAGAGCAGATTCAGAAAGAGCATGCTGTTCATGCTTTAATAAGACTGGTAAATGAAAACCAGGGAGAGGTAAGCAATAGCTATTTAAGAACTTTATTTCTAAAATACTGATTTAAAAAGTTTAATAAAGAAGAATGTTGTTACTGATGAAACTATGAAACAGTATTTATGAAAATAATTTTTCATTTAGTATATTGCCACTCCTAGTTTGTTTATTTTAAAAAAGTTTTAAATTGAGCAGCATTGACATTCCTGCAAAAGTGTCAGAATCACCTTTTAAGGGCATTCAAATATTTGGCAATGGGGTGCCCCTTGGAGTCAAAAAGGGTGAGAACCACTGGGTTAGTGTTTGTTTCCTGCCGAATTTTGTGCTGCCACCCTGTGGTTGACAATGGAATGCACTTGCACAGCCCTGTTTGTTTACTCATATCATACACAGGTATCGCTCATAGCTCTTGGTCCATTGACCAACTTGGCTTTGGCTGTTCGATTAGATCCCACCCTCCCTCAGAAGCTCAAGGATCTGTACATTATGGGCGGTAACATGGAAGGTAAGAAAATGAGCTGCAACACAAAAACTGGCCACCTTAAATGGACGGCAGAAAATTGTACTTTAATAATTATATATTACATAAAAACCAGGGCAGTGCCAAAAACGGCACTGGTCAGGGTGTACGCCAATTGGGACGCTTTCTAGAGCTTCATTTGACCACTCTTTATTTTCCAGGCAAGGGAAATCTGACACCATCTGCAGAGTTTAATTTTAGTATGGATGCTGAATCAGCTTATGTAGTTTTGGAGGAATATACCTGCTCAACACACATCGCAACCTGGGAGTTCACTTGCAGAAACAAACTATCTTGGGTAAGAGCTGCCCGTTTTGAGCAAAATCCATTCTAACATGAATATATTTTTAGGTCTGACTAATTTACG